>NC_061091.1:79705504-79745504 GCF_015104395.2 Macrobrachium nipponense | reverse complement strand
TAATCTTACCCCCCCCCCCCTTTTCCTTAAACTACACAAATCAGAAACTCTTACCTGTCATCAATGGTGCCCTCTGTCTGCAACCTTTTCGTTAGGCTATTAAGATCTTGAAGTATATAAAAATATACTATTTATTACCCAAAGCAGTTGAATATAAAATAGAACAAAATGATTAACAAGTCATAATGACAGAAAACCCAAATCTCCCCACAAAGAAACCAGTAAGTTAACATTCTACCCTCCTGACTAAGAATTCACTCCCAGACCCCAAATGTCAATAAGTTCATCATATTAGTCAGGTTAGAGAATCGCGTCTCTAAATTAGCCATGGAATAGGACCCATCTGTAATAAAGATAATAATGGATAAAAAGATACCCTTCACACATCACTCTTTTCAAAGTATCCACGTAAAGAGAGTATTTCACACTTCTCTCTCTTTTCAAAGGTAACGGTTTTCTAAGTTTTAAAAATGTATCATACCTTTTATGATGGGGCTTTTTCTCCCAACACTTGGCGTGTACCACCTGACCTCTTTATGCTGACCGAAAAGATGTGACTTTCGCAGTGCCTTGGACTATTAGGCCTGTAACATCCATACAAACGAATGTACATGCTTGACGACAGGGCGAACAGTCTCTCAGTTAAACTGCTTGCGTACTCAAATTCCTTTGCTCAAGTAAGCTGCCCTTACAGCTCAGCTTGTCTCCAAGCAAGACATGATATGTGATTTCACTTAACATTACACACTTGTAAGAATAATAATATAATAATAATAATAATAATAATAATAATAATAATAATAATAATAATAATAATAATAATAATAATAATAATAATAATAATAATAATAATAATAATAATAATATATTTCTAAGGATCTGGAGTGAACAAAATCGACCCCAACACTAAAAATAAAAAATAGAAAGCAAAAGGATCCCCAATCCTTGAAAGGAAAATCCTTCAGGGACGGACGAAGGATCACAAGTTGCCCATATCAGCAGATTTATATAAGGTCTCCCTCACCACGAAAACTAATTAAGTTCCAATCACCTCGGGAGGGCGGAGTCCTTCGCCTCCTCTTCATCCTCCTCCTCCTCCTAGGTCCAATATGAGCTCAGCCTCAGTTGGGAGCTGCCCTTTGGCCACGTCAAGCGATCGATTGTCATCAGGGGTCCTCGTTCGTTCCCCCCGAAGGATATATAAATGGTGGTGATGATGACGACGACGGCTCGGAAAGGAAGCAGAATGACGACAAAAAAGTTTTTTCTCTCTGTCGTCATATCTTGGCAAAGGCGTCGGTTTGAGGACGTTCAGAAATGGGAAGAGGGAGGGAGACACGTTTCGATTCTATTCATTTAATTCACTTCAAGAGGAAAGATCTAACTGATAAATCATATAAAAACAGACTGGAAGAGACGAGATCTACGTATTAAACAATATATAACATAATCAATTAGATTGGATGTCTCTCTGCAATATTACGATGGTGGGTATAACAGCTGGTGAACCTGATAGCGTTTGTCTTAATATTTTGCTCCCCCATCTCTCTGTGTTATTCTATAACTATAACCTATAAATTCATAATTACAGTCTTCCTAAGGTTAGTTAACCAATTGGAACCTCATGCAGGTGAAGATGCAATGCATTACTACCCTATATATATACATATATTATGTATATATAAGATATATATATCATATATATATATATATATATATATATATATATATATATATATATATATATATATATATATATATATATTAGGCAGCAGCCTGACCAGGAAAAATAAAAAACTGATTCCTTTCCGAAGTCAAGACGAGTAAACAAAAGAGAATATATCAAAAATGTTTGAGGCATTAGGAGGTCGATACCCGACAGAGACATATCTTTATCTAAATCAACAAAGAACTTTTAAGGTATTTCTAAATAATAAAAATAAACAAAATATTGGCTCTCACACAATGCTCCTTAACATTCAAGGAAGGTGAATGCTATTAAGAGGTCGATACGTGATAATAGAATTTTATTTTGTATCCAAATCAACAAAGAATTTTTCTTGTATTCATGTACATTTAAAAAAAAAAATAACAAAAGACTGGGCTTCATACAACTCCCCTAAACACTCAGGGGACGTGAATGCTGGATTCATCCCGAGTACAAAGACGTAAATATGGATATATTTCAATGAACGCTCGGTCCACAGAGAGTGGTATACAAATAATTCTCAAACCCCAGGACTGCTCCTATCTTCAAGACCTTAATCCTTGACAAAATCTGCAAACTGGCTACATTAAAAGGTTTTATATTCTTAATATGTAAATTAGAATTTTTAAAAAACAAGTTTTCTTTCTGTTTCAAGTAGTTTTTTGCTTTCTGTAAAATTAACTATCTCCACTTTTATCAGATCTTAAACACTACCGAGGCTAGAGGGCTGCAAATTGGTATGTCGATCATCCACCCTCCAATTGTCAAACGTACCAAATTGCAGCTCTGTAGCTTCCGCAGACTTTATCTAGCTTAAAGTTAAAGTTAGCCATATTCATACGTGTGGCAACGCAACGACATAGGCCACCACGGCCGGCTGAGAGATTCATGGACATCGGTTCATAATCCCGGCTTATACAGCATTACACCGAGACACCTGAAGATAGATCTATATTCAGTGGCCTTGATTATTACGCTGTACAGAAAACTTGATTGCCACCCCACACACAATATTTAAATAAAAATTCGTCTCTCGACACCCCGACAAAGAAAAAAAAAAGGAAGGAGTTCACCCACACTGAGAAAAAAAAAATTTCCTCCCCCCCACTGAGCATTGAAACATCCCTCAGTCAAGCGACAGAACACCCCCCTTGTATATACCAGTACCCTCCCAATACCCCTTTAGGCAGGCCATACTCCCCTTGCAACGCGCCTCTCTGCGCCGGTTAGCAGAAATGTGCTGAGCCCGTAAAATTCAGTGGCCGCTTTGTCTCCAAGCGAAATATGCTATCCAAGCACAGTTCGCATGCATAAAAAACATCTTTATACACCCTTATGTTCAACAAAGACGAATGCGTCTATTCTAAACATGCGCCAGTGAAGAAAACACTTCATTTTCTGCTACTATGGGGAAAGAAAAAAAAATTTGATCTCTTAAACCGTTCCCATTTCACTGAAATATTTAACACTCCCCACTCCATAATGGGAACCAAAAAGAACTTGGAATTCGCACAAGACACGGCAGTAACATGCACGATTATCTCAGGATGCACTTGACATTACACACAAAAGTCACACTGGGTGCTGCAACTGCTTCTAGGCTGACTCCCTGGGAAAAATGCTGAGTCCGATAAAATCCTTCCCTCTCCCCTTTGCGCAGTTAACGGATAGATATTTCTCATTTTCTCTCACTCACTAACTGAAAACTAACAATCCCCTCCATATTTAACTGGTCACCTATCTCTTCATTAGCGTACCCAGGCATAAAAAAAACTTTTTCTACCGCTTTTTTCCCGCTTTTTGCCCGCTTTTTGCCCGCTGCCACCACCTGTAACGAGAATATGAACCTCGTTTTTATTTGGTAAACGTGTAACTCGAGCGTCAGGCAAACCAACGCACAAATCTCTCTCTCTCTCTCTCTCTAAGCAACCAGCGGCTCGCGACTCTTCTTTCTCTCTCTCTCTCTCTCCAAGTGATACCCCTCTCTCTCTCTCTCTCTCTCTCTCTCTCTCTCTCTCTCTCTCCACTCTAACAGGTAATCAAAATGAGAGAGTTGCATTATAAAAAATACATTTATTTAACAACGAAAAGACAGTAAATCAATTAGGTCTCACAGACTAACTTAACTGTTTCAAAGACATGAGAAACACTCGTAAGTACACACATAAGTTTAACAACAAAGTCAAAGATTAGATATCCTTATAAAAATGTCAAATAGACAACAAGCCACTCTTTGGCTAAAATAGTATAAGACTCACCCAAGCAGCCGGAATATTTCACACACAATATTTAGATAAACTTTCACTGAGCTTCCACGGCATCCTGCCTTTCTCTCAAAGTCGTCTCTATCCAAATCCACCATAAACTTGGGTATGATACATTTTAAAAGGAAGAGGCGCACAGGCACATACGAACGCACACTTTGCTAACGCCTCATATTACTGGCTACAACCAGTTTCCCAAAGGCACTTTGAAAAGAGTTCATGAACTGTCATACATTGACTCTTCTAACTATGCAGTTTTATGTCACGCCACCCCACAGAAACCATTCATCAGCTTTTCTCAGGTCGTTGCTTCGGCTCTGTTCTCCACATTCCAGAAAGGTCACAGGGAGCATATTGGCAATATCACTAATTATAACCCTAGGCCTAACATGTTTTTACCTGTTGGAAATCGTGGATCGTTTGGATATGTTCCTTAGGTGAAAGTTGAACTGTGAAGTCTTTGAAACAGAGAATTATTTACGTGTGTTTTTTAAGACAAGGTCATCCTGATATGGAAGTGATTTGTGCTATATGTGCTCATTAGTAAGGAGTTATGATCACGTTATTACTTTTACCAGTTTTTGTATTTTGAAAGAAAAGGTTATTGATTCAATTTGTACTTTCTACACACTACATACAAAGACACATTGAACTTTGCAAGGTTTAATAATAATGATAATATTCCTGTTCTTTTTTCGAACAGTTTTTTGCGTTTTCAAAGAAAGGGTTAATGATTGTATTCGTATCTTTTCTACTTCAGTATCCAAAAATGTACTAAGTTTTACCGATATAGCAATGACTATTCATTAATTAATATTTTTCTGCTTGCCTCGAACAGGAACACGAAATGCCAAAACACTGCATTTTACAAATTTGATAATAAGATATGATAATAGATATTTACCCAATTCTCTCCATCTGGGATCATAAATGCCATGACAAAAATTAATCTTATTGTTTTCTCAAAACCACAACAACACCAGATTCTACATGAGACCACATTCGTAAAAGTTTGACCTAACGAGGTTCAAAAGTCTGACCTAACGAGGTTCTTACGAACCGAAAACCAATACCAGTTAGAGTACCTTACGTAAGCCCACTAAGAGCAGACTGTGAGGCATTGTGAGGTTTCAAATGGGTTTTGGTTGATTGGGTTTGGGAGGTGGGGTGGGGTGGGGGAGGAAGGTCTTACCTCTGAGCCACGTGATAGAGAGAAAGAGAGAGAAAAGAGAGAGAGGACTTGGGGAGGTCTTAGCTCTGAGGTAAGAAAGAGAGAGAGAGAGAGAGAGAGAGAGAGAGAGAGAGAGAGAGAGAGAGAGAGAGAGAGAGAGAGAGAGAGAGAGAGAGAGAGACTGTTTAGATGGAAACCGCAGTAGAGACCATTAAAGATAATGAGCTTCTCTAAGAGGCGTTTGCGAAATGGGAATTGTACATAGATAGGAAAAAATGACTTTCTACTGAAGTGTTTATCAAAATCCAAAATTACTAACAGAAATCGTTGAATTTCTATTGAATTGTTTATCAAAATCTAAAATTATCAACAGAAATCGTTGAATTTCTATTGAATTGTTTATCAAAATCCAAAATTATCAACAGAAATCGTTGATTTTCTCTTGAATTGTTTATCAAAATCCAAAATTTTTAAGAGAAATTGTTGAATTTCTATTGAATTTTTTATCAAAATCCAAAATTATTAACAAAAATCGTTGATTTTTTTTTTATTAAATTGTTTATCAAAATCCAAAATTATCAACAGAAATCGTTGATTTTCTCTTGAATTGTTTATCAAAATCCCAAATTATCAACAGAAATCGTTGATTTTCTCTTGAATTGTTTATCAAAACCCAAAATTATTAACAGATATCGTTGAATTTCTATTGAATTGTTTATCAAAATCCAAAATTATTAACAAAAATCGTTGATTTTTTATTGAATTGTTTATCAAAATCCAAAATATCAACAGAAATTGTTGATTTTCTCTTGAATTGTTTATCCAAATAAATTTTTTTAAAGAGAAATCGTTGAATTTCTATTGAATTGTTAATGAAAATCCAAAATTATTAACAGAAATCGTTGGTAATATATATATTATTATTATGTATATATATATATATATATATATATATATATATATCTATATATATATATATATATATATATATATATATATATATATATATATATATATATATATATATATATATATATATATATATATATATATATATATATATATATATATATATATATATATATATATATATATATATATATATCTATATATATATATATAATATATATATATATATATATATATATCTATATATATATATATATATATATATATATATATATATATATATTACTAATATATATATAATTATATATATTAAGAGAGAGAGAGAGAGAGAGAGAGAAAACTGTCCTTTATAAACAAAGACTGAGATTAGCCAATCTTGTCAGTCTCAATAGACGGACAAAGTTAAAATTGCAAGCGATTCTACTTTTCCCTTTTTTAACCGTCAAATTTTTAAGCCACCACGCACAGTTTCAACACGTAATTACGTATATAGCATCTGAGGATGTAAAGATATCGTGACATTCTTTAAACCAGCAAAAAAAAAATTAGTTTCTGAACACGTACACAAACACTTCACGAACTGTCCGCATCTGAGAGAATATTTTTATTTTTCATATTCCCTAACTCGGGATAATGGAACATTTACCCCCCGTTATTTTTATTTAAAATTTTCTCCTCTCTACCGACCGAATCCCCCTGAAATATTCGAGAAGTTCAGGGTTCAGGTCTGGAACGCCGGCAGCGAGATACTTCGATGATTCTGGAAGAGACCGTCGGAATTATGCACACGACTGTGGCAGTAGTATAGGTACTACTACTACCTGTCCATTAGGAGGGATATAATGTTGTTCTTCCGTCCGTATAGTGATATATATATACTATATATATATATATATATATATATATATATATATATATATATATATATATATACATATATCACATATACTATATATATACACACACATATACAGAGAAGGGGCCTTCTCTGTAACTTTTCTCATTCATTACCTATACCTGAAGAGAGAGGGAGAGCAGCAGTCTCTGAAATATAGTAGTTACTTACTTTCTATATGGCGTATTTATGGCTCCTTTTATTAGATGGAATTCTGTTGTTTGTAGCAGAAGATTTTATCAGTCATATATATATATATATATATATATATATATATATATATATATATATATATATATATATAGAAGACTTGTAGGAGGAAGTACATCTCAGGTGGTCCTTAAAATACATTTATTACAACGTTTCAAAACACAAAGTTTCATTTCAAGCTGTAAAGACATAAAACAATAAAATTAATATTTAAAAGCGCTAAATTACAAATAAAAGGTATAATACATATAAAAGACAAGATAAAAAAAAAATGAAACTAGTTAGCAGAACCAACCATCAGAGAGAAAGGGAGGAGCAGAAGTCAGAAGGAACAAACCAGAAATGACCGGCAACAGCTCACGTTAGGTAAAGAGTTGTCGAGGAAGACTGCGTGTTCAATTGAGGAACAAGCTGTTTAATAAACAAGGACTCCAGAATTGTCAGTAGTTTGCCATTCGGTGCCCGTCCCAATATTTCAAAATCTTTGTATTGTATATTCAGCTTGCATTTATTAGCGTGTTGTCTGATATTAGAAAATTCTGGATTAGCAAGTTTGTTACCAGTTCTATAGCTAACGCCCTTATGACAATCAATTCTGACCCTCAGTAACCTCTGTGTGGATCCCACGTAGGTCCCCAGATTACATCTAGGGCAATTAAACTTGTACACAACACATGAGGTCATCAAAGGGTCAAGTTTATCCTTGAATTTAAACAAACTACCTAAACTGAGTGGGTTTTGTTGGGTGGGATGATATTAAATCTAATAGCTGGTATATAATCAAATATGAGTTTTCTTAGTGCATCGTAGAAATTTTTGTCATGGATTAAAGGTACATTTGCATAAAATGGAAGCTTAGGCACAGTAGGTAAGGAGACTTTTGGGATAAAAACGTTATTAAGAAGTTTACGAACATACCTGTGAAAAAGTGTAGTGGGAAAATAATTGTTGGTAAAATATTGACGTAAAAAGTTGATTTCTTCGTGAAAAAATTCCCAACTAGATGTCAATGAGAAGGCACGATGAAGTAATGTGGATAAAGAATTTAAGTTTACCAAACCATAAAAACAGTGACTATAAAATTTGAACCTAATCCTGTAAAAGTTCCCTTCCTGTAAACTGAAGTATTAAAATGATCATATTGTCGTAAGACTAAAACATCTAAGAATGGTAGTTTATTATCACTTTCGCACTCCATAGTAAATTTTATATTTGGGTGTGCCGTATTAATGAAATGAAGAAACCTTTCAGTATCGTACTTGGATTTAAAAAGCGCGAAGGTATCGTCAACGTACCTTTTGTAGAATAGCGGATGGTAACTCAAAGGACAGGTGTCTAAAAAATGCTCCTCCGGGAGCAGCATAAAAATGCCTGCAAATGATGGGCCCTAATGGAGAACCCATAGCCATACATCGATTTGATGTAACAATTATTATTAAAAATGAAGGCAGTGTCCTGCACTGCCAGTTGCAATAGTTTCTTAAAATCAGATTTATTAAAATTATAAAAAAGGGAGTTAGTTTCAGGAAAGAGTTTATTAATAATAATTTCAATAGTTTCATTCACAGGTACATTGGTAACAGAGACTCAACGTCATAACTGACCATAAAGAGGTCTGAGTCCCTGGGCTAAGTATGGCTTCTTTGAGTTGAAATTTTAAGGAATTTTTGATGTTATATTCATTTTCTGTCAGTGGGGAAAGCAAGGGAACAAGGAACTTAGCTAACCTGTAATTCAGGGTATCATATGACGTAGTATAGGTCTGATGGGAAGGCCTTCTTTGTGTGTTTTTAGTAAGTCCATACATAATGCCATAGGTAGAACCGGTACTATAGAGAGAATGGTACTTTTCTTCAGATATAATATTTTTATCTTTAAGACACTTTAAAAATCTATTGATCCGATCTTCAATTCTAAAAATGGTTGCAAAGTCTGGCTTACCTAGGAATTTGAATTTCGTGTTGTCATTTAGAATGCTTTCAACCTTATTAACATAATCAGATTTATTCATTAACACAACACCCTTGCCTTTATCTGGGCGAGTGATAACTATGGTGTCATTCTTGGCTAGTTTTCTTAAGTATGTACAAGTCTTTTCTGGAGAAAAAAGGAGTCCAATGGGTTGTAAGTTTGTTAAAGGTATTTTGTGCTAGAACCTGTAATTTTGTACGTAATCCTGAAATGTCGAAATTAATGTTTAGATTGATCAACCTGGAAAAAAGCGTTTCTAGTGAGCTATAAAACTGGTTGTAACTGGGTTTGTAACAGGGCAAACCGAAATCCAAACCGAAAGGACAACAGGAATTCTTCCCTCTTTGTTAGATTATAACTAGAGAATTGAACACAGTTTTCTTGTTAGAGTTGAAAATAGGGATATTGATACCAAGTTTTAGACAGTTTCCTCTCGTGAACCAACCGGACATTTGAAACAAAACATTCCATATTTTTTATTGAGCAAATATTTAAAAATAAAACAATCGACAAATGACAAATTATGAATAACGTTCTTCTGTAATGTCTCAGCTTGAGTTGTCAGCTTATTAATGCCTCTATCTTAAGATAATTTCCATTTGTAATAGTTTTTTAGTTGCTTCTTCATAAAAGTGTGTTTGATACAGTGATGACTTATACAATTTAAATTTTACAAAAATTAGGTACAATCTGGTTTGAGGCTACAATACTGTAAGAATTTTCAAGATCACATTCAGCCTTTCTCAGTTTCTTAAGGGTCTTTTCCAAAGTCGCAGGAATTCCCTTGAAGGCAGCTCCATATTTGCTGTAAATGAAGGCGTGGATATTTTGATATCCTCGTAGGCGAATCCTTGTAATAAAAAGAAGAACAAACAAAAATCGTGAATACATCGTCGTAAAGGTCTGGACAGCATCCGGAGAGCGATTCCAACATATGGCGTTCCGAAGTATGGCGGTTACTAGTAACTCGAAAAATAGAAGACTTGTAGGAGGAAGTACATCTCAGGTGGTCCTTAAAATACATTTATTACAACGTTTCAAAACACAAAGGTTTCATTTTCAAGCTGTAAAGACATAAAACAATAAAATTAATATTAAAAGGCGCTAAATTACAAATAAAAGGTTATAAAAATACATTATAAAAGACAAGATAAAAAAAAAAATGAAAACTAGTTAGCAGAACCAACCATCAAGAGAGAAAGGAAGGACAGAAGTCAGAAGGAACAAACCAGAAATGACCGGCAACAGCTCACGTTAGGTAAAGAGTTGTCGAGGAAGACTGCGTGAATTGAACACGCAGTCTTCCTCGACAACTCTTTACCTAACGTGAGCTGTTGCCGGTCATTTCTGGTTTGTTCCTTCTGACTTCTGTCCTCCCTTTCTCTCTTGATGGTTGGTTCTGCTAACTAGTTTTCATTTTTTTTTTATCTTGTCTTTTATAATGTATTATACCTTTTATTTGTAATTTAGCGCTTTTAATATTAATTTTATTGTTTTATGTCTTTACAGCTTGAAATGAAACCTTTGTGTTTTGAAACGTTGTAATAAATGTATTTTAAGGACCACCTGAGATGTACTTCCTCCTACAAGTCTTCTATTTTTCGAGTTACTAGTAACCGCCATACTTCGGAACGCCATATGTTGGAAATCGCTCGGCCGGATGCTGTCCAGACCTTTACGACGATGTATTCACGATTTTTGTTTGTTCTTCTTTTTATTACAAGGATTCGCCTACGAGGATATCAAATATCCCACGCCTTCATTTACAGCAAATATGGAGCTGCCTTCAAGAATTCCTGCCGATCTTTTGGAAAAGACCCTTAAGAACTGAGGAAAGGCTGAATTTTGATCTGAATTCTTACAGTATTTGTAGCCTCAACCAGATTGTACCTAATTTTGTAAAATTTAAATTGTATAAGTCATCACTGTATCAAACACACTTTTATGAAGAAGCAACTAAAAAACTATTACAAATGGAAATTAATCTTAAGAATAGAGGCATTAATAAGCTGACAACTCAAGCTGAGACATTACAGAAGAACGTTATTCATAATTTGTCATTTGTCGATTGTTTTATTTTTAAATATTTGCTCAATAAAAATATGGAATGTTTTGTTTCAAATGTCCGGTTGGTTCACGAGAGGAAACTGTCTAAACTTGGTATCAATATCCTATTTTCAACTCTAAACAAGAAAACTGTGTTATCAACTTCTCTAGTTATAATCTAACAAAGAGGGAAGAATTCCTGTTGTCTTTCGGTTTGGATTTCGGTTTGCCCTGTTACAAACCCAGTTACAACCAGGTTTATAGCTCACTAGAAACGCTTTTTTCCAGGTTGATCAATCTAAACATTAATTTCGACATTTCAGGATTACGTACAAAATTACAGGTTCTAGCACAAAATACCTTTAACAAACTTACAACCCATTGGACTCCTTTTTTCTCCAGAAAAGACTTGTACATACTTAAGAAACTAGCCAAGAATGACACCATAGTTATCACTCGCCCAGATAAAGGCAAGGGTGTTGTGTTAATGAATAAATCTGATTATGTTAATAAGGTTTGAAAGCATTCTAAATATGAAACACGAAATTCAAATTCCTAGGTAAGCCAGACTTTGCAACCATTTTTAGAATTGAAGATCGGATCAATAGATTTTTAAAGTGTCTTAAAGATAAAAATATTATATCTGAAGAAAAGTACCATTCTCTCTATAGTACCGGTTCTACCTATGGCATTATGTATGGACTTCCTAAAACACACAAAGAAGGCCTTCCTATCAGACCTATACTAGCGTCATATGATACCCCGAATTACTAGTTAGCCAAGTTCCTTGTTCCCTTGCTTTCCCCACTGACAGAAAATGATATAACATCAAAAATTCCTTAAACTTCAAAGAAGCCATACTTAGCCAGGACTCAGACCTCTTTATGGTCAGTTATGACGTTGAGTCTCTGTTTACCAATGTACCTGTGAATGAAAACTATTGAAATATTATTAATAAACTCTTTCCTGAAACTAACTCCCTTTTTTATAATTTTAATAAATCTGATTTTAAGAAACTATTGCAACTGGCAGTGCAGGACACTGCCTTCATTTTTAATAATAATTGTTACACTCAAATCGATGGTATGGCTATGGGTTCTCCATTAGGGCCCATATTTGCAGGCATTTTTATGTGCTCCCTGGAGGAGCATTTTTTAGACACCTGTCCTTTGAGTTACCATCCGCTATTCTACAAAAGGTACGTTGACGATACCTTCGCCGCTTTTTAAATCCAAGTACGATACTGAAAGGTTTTTCTTCATTTCATTAATACGGCACACCCAAATATAAAATTTACTATGGAGTGCGAAAAGTGATAATAAACTACCATTCTTAGATGTTTTAGTCTTACGACAATATGATCATTTTAATACTTCAGTTTACAGGAAGGGAACTTTTACAGGATTAGGTTCAAAGTTTTTATAGTCACTGTTTTTATGGTTTTAAATTTAAATTAAATTCTTTATCCACATTACTTCATCGTGCCTTCTCATTGACATCTAGTTGGGAATTTTTTCACGAAGAAATCAACTTTTTACGTCAATATTTTACCAACAATTATTTTCCCACTACACTTTTCACAGGTATGTTCGTAACTTCTTAATAACGTTTTTATCCCAAAAGTCTCCTTACCTACTGTGCCTAAGCTTCCATTTTATGCAAATGTACCTTTAATCCATGACAAAAATTTCTACGATGCACTAAGAAAACTCATGTTGATTATATACCAGCTATTAGATTTAATATCATCCCAACAAACCCACTCAGTTTTAGGTAGTTTGTTTAAATTCAAGGATAAACTTGACCCTTTGATGACCTCATGTGTTGTGTACAAGTTTAATTGCCCTAGATGTAATCTGGGGGACCTACGTGGGATCCACACAGAGGTTACTGAGGGTCAGAATTGATTGTCATATGCGTTGTTAGCTATAGAACTGGTAACAAACTTGCTAATCCAGAATTTTCTAATATCAGCCAACACGCTAATAAATGCAAGCTGAATATACAATACAAAGATTTTGAAATATTGGGGACGGGCACCGAATGGCAAACTACTGACAATTCTGGAGTCCTTGTTTATTAAACAGCTTGTTCCTCAATTGAACACGCAGTCTTCCTCGACAACTCTTTACCTAACGTGAGCTGTTGCCGGTCATTTCTGGTTTGTTCCCTTCTGACTTCTGTCCTCCCTTTCTCTCTTGATGGTTGGTTCTGCTAACTAGTTTTCATTTTTTTTTTTATCTTGTCTTTTATAATGTATTATACCTTTATTTGTAATTTAGCGCTTTTAATATTAATTTTATTGTTTTATGTCTTTACAGCTTGAAAATGAAACCTTTGTGTTTTGAAACGTTGTAATAAATGTATTTTAAGGACCACCTGAGATGTACTTCCTCCTACAAGTCTTCTATTTTCGAGTTACTAGTAACCGCCATACTCGGAACGCTATATATATATATATATATATATATATATATATATATATATATATATATATATATATATATATATATATGACTGGTAAAAATGTTCTGTAACAACAGAATTCCATCTAATAAAAGAGCCCATAAAAACACCAAAATAGAGAGAAAAGTACTATATTTCAGAGACTGCTGTCTCTCTCTTCTGGTATATGAAGAGAGAGACAGCAGTCTCTGAAATATAGTACTTTTCTCTCTACATTTTGATGTTTTTATGGGCTCCTTTTATTAGATATAATATATATATATATATATATATAATATATATATAATATATATAATATCAAAAAATAAAAAAATTAATAAAAAGGTAATTCATCACTTATATTCATATGTATGCATAATGTGCATATATACATAAATACACACATAAATACGTACACACATCACAATAAGAAATTATAAAAAGGCAAATCTCAGAGACCTTCCAACAATCAGAAAAAGGACCCCCAACCCCTCAAACTCTACATAATTCACAATTAAGAAATTCCCCAGCTAGAGGCCTGGGGAGGATCTACCCAAGGAAGGATTCCAGGAAGGATTCCAGATCCCAGGTTCTTAACGAGACGCCCCAGATTCCTAGTTAATTAGGGGGAGTAGGAATTCAGGACACGGTTCAAAGTCCGCTGCATATTTTACGAGCTTGGCGCTACGAAAGGTTCCCGGGTAGGATTATCACGTCGTCGATCTTGCGTTAGGCCTGGCTTCTCTACTCTGAGCAAGAGACCGTGCTGGCATATGGCCATCTCAGTCAAAAGCAACACTATTGTTACTCATTAGGGTCAAACAAGCAACAACATATAATGACTTCAGTCAATTACAGAAATTACTAATTACCAGATTCGTTTAGGAGAACTCAAGACCCTTTCTCTACATAAAGAATTCATTGCGTTGTGTTACAGACATGAAAGGACATACTATATTCTATTGTGCTTTGCTCCCAAATTAGTACTTACTAGTTTCATATGAAGTTGTTGCCGAGTTCGGATTACAATAGGCACGGGTAAACCACGATACCACTAATATATATTCAATTTTACCCAGTCACGGAACCCCACGCACAGATATGCATATCCCTAGCGATTTATCCCAGTCAAGGCAAATTAAATAATATATGATATGATACTCATCCAAACTTCGGTTGATTAATCCATCCACTTCATTAAATGCTGGGAAGGAACGACATCGTTAATCGAAGTGAAATTCTTTTCACTCTGATTAAGTTCTCCTGTTACCAAACCACTCTACCAGTACCAATGTTGAGAAGCGACTGACCCCCGTTCCCTTTGCTCACTTCTGTGTCGAAAATAATGCGTTTGCTCTCTCACCCAAACCCATGACTTCGGCCTCGTTCGCTCACGACAAAATTAACAACAAAACGAACGAAGCCACCAAACCAACACGAACCGAACGAAACTATCAAACAACTTACATCGCATTGTTAACCAATTATACAAACCATTCACAAGACAATATTCCTTGGTAACAATGCTTATTACAATTAAATATAAATAAAACATTCATTTGTACACAAAGCTGCACATTTTCACTTAACGCCATGTAATAAAAAGGAACATTTTCCATATACAACATGAACACAGATATTCAATAAAAATTTATTTTCCATGTCGTTATTGTAAGTAACGACAAACACCGAGTAAGTGCTGTTAAAGTGCTGTGATTCTGAGGTGCGAGAATTGGTGGTATTTGCTACGAATTTTTTTTATTATTATTAAATATTAGTATTTTCATTTCTGTCAGTTTACACTTGAGAATTTTTTTTCTTAATATTTTCTTTTTTTGTAATTTTATTCTTAAGCCTACAAGGAGTTTTTTTTCTTTTTTACTTTTATTTAGATTTCGTAAGTAATTTTTTTCTTTGTTGTCTAAGATGTTTTTAGAAGGTCAATGGAAAATATGTTTCTCTCTCTCTCATATATATTATATATATATATTATTATTATATATATATATATATATATATTATATATATATATGATATATATATATATATATATATGAGATATATGCCACGAAGGAAAAATAAACGAAGGAGGTCTGCGAGATCTTTCGACGTTAAACGTCCTTCACTGAGCAGAGAAAGGACGTTTAACGTTGAAAGATCTTGCAGACCTCCTTCGTTTATTTTTCTTTTTTCTCGTGGCTATATCTTTACTTATGGATTTATCACATTCGTAATCTTTCGTGATTCTTGTTTATTCATACATATATATATGATATATATATATATATATATATATATATATATATATATTTTATATATATATATATATATATATATATATTTCACACATTCAGCCGCTTCCCTTGGCAATCGCGACACATGGCAATCTATTTTTATCACATTGTATCACGTCAATCCATTAAAACTTCTCAAAATAACAAAAACATAATTTAACATACACAGAACAAAAATAATGCAGTGGAATTTCACGAAAATAAAAGAATCCTCTTGGAACAATAATCTACATTTAAACCACCATATAAAGAATATAAAAAACATAAAAATGGTAATTAAGGTACTAACCAAAAAAAAAAAATTAAAAAACATCATCACTGTGAAAATCTGAAAAAAAAAAAAAACTTCCCAAGCATTAGTGTAATTTATGAAGGATAAAACAGGATGGAATCGGGGTTGTGGCAAATTCAACACAAATAGAAAAAACAATAAATCAAAATAATAAAATAACCAACATAAGCAACACAACCACAACAAAACAAAATTACACACAAGAATATGATCCACAGGAAATAACATTTGTTTTCAAAATAATTTGGACACTTTAAATAAAACAACATAAATTCGTGACACATTACAGTCTGATCGAGATATCAAGAAATAAAAAAATAAAACAACTGGTATGATTCTGAATCCTAGACAAAGACGTGGGTTGGCATTTACAGACTCTGTTCACTGACCCCTTTCATTTACTTTGCAATAGCATTTACTTATGACATAGGCTCGGGAGCTCGGTCTTGTGCTCTCGGCCGGGCGCCTACTTGCGCTACGGTGTTTTACACTTGTTCGTCTCCCAGATTCCCGGCCAACTTCGTGTACGGGATACTGGTTGGTTGGTGTGGTACACCAAACGTCTTGACGTATTCTGTGTGCGACAGGTGTTTCTCGCTTTGTGCTTCTAGTACAATTAAGTGGAATACGCCAGTATTTCGATCAATTCCTTTCACATGATATGTTCCCAACAGGCAGGTTTTATCCACCATCCTACCCATGGGTGGGAGCGTATATACGCATCCACGAACACAATAATACTTGTATTACCCTGGCGCCGCAGGGAGTGGTCTCACCACATTTAATGCTCACGATGGAATTTAACAAGTACCACTTCAAGTGCCCTAATAAGGGACTTCTCTATGCCAGTATGCCTGGCGTAAGGATTTACATAATAAAATGGATGGCTCTTTCAATAAAAAAAGTACTTAACAGGTTGCTTTTCCATCGTATTAAACACACGATAGTTACTTACAAATCTAGTTATGTCTCAAAGCATGCCAACCCAAAAGAAGTGCTCTAGGGCTCTTCTAAGAGATCTTTCTGTGCCTACATGTCCAGCATAAGGGCTAACATGAATCATGTATATAGCTGTCTCTACTAAGGCTCGAGGAAGAATGACTTGGGCTCGGATATCAGCGGCCCTTTTCATATTTTCTTAACATGACGTCTTTCACAATGAAAAACACGTCTTTTGATAAATGCACAAAATTCGGGAACTCGTTGCTCTCACATTCCACACAAGCCTTAATCTGACTAATCCAAGCTTCAGACACCTGACTTTCAACCAATTCTCGCACACTCCAACCAGAAAAATCAACCACACTTCCATTCTCCTGGCATTTATTCTGGAATCCCCCGGACGGAGTTCCACCTGCATTCAAACAGCTACCGCCTCGGCCACTCCCATTCACATGAGAGTGCATGCGAGATTCCCGTTTTCTGCGCGTCGCGCTTACATTTGCTTGACTGTCATTGTTCGGTATCGTCGCAACGTTGCTGGCACTAATGCCTGCAGTGCCTGTGCCACCAACGTCACGAGGTTTCTTTTGTCGTTCCTCCCTGCGCCCTGTAGCACGAGTTGTTACTCTTATGATGTTCCTGGAGAGAGCATCCGCCATCCTATTAACTTACCTGGGATATATTCAATCTTTACGATGTCAAACTCCAAAATTCCCTCGATCTAACGAGTTTGGCGATTTGTAATCTCGCTCTTCTTCAACAGATATGGTAATAGCTGATGATCTGTGAAAATCTATCTTGTGTCCCAGCAAAAAAAAAAAAAACGGTGTCTCTCCAGCAACCATAAGACCGCCAAAGCCTCTCGATCGAAGGTACTATAATTATTCTCTGCCCCTTTTAATGCTCGTGATGCAAAACAAACTGGTCTTTCATTACCTTCATCGTCAATCGGGGAGATTACTCCTCCTATCGCAATATCACTTGCGTCTGTGGTCACTAAAAAAGGACGATCGAACCTCGGATAAGCCAAGAGTTCGTCGCTCATTAGGGCATCTTTTAATTTCTGAAAAGCTTCTTCCTCTTTCTCACCCCATTGGAAATCAGGTTGCTTCCTTAATGCATCTAACGGTCTCGCTATCTGTCCAAAGTTCCTAATGAACTTCCAATAGTAACCCGCGAGACCGAGGAAGCTCGCTACATCTTTCGCATGTTTTGGTCGTGGAAATTCTTTAATTGCTACGACTTTATCGGCACAAGGCTTAAGGCCTTCGGAAGTTACTAGGTGCCCCAAAAATTCTACTTCGGCCTGGAAAAACTTACATTTTTCTACATTTATTTTCATCCCATGACGTCTTAATGCTTCCTACATTTGTATCAGGTTACCCTTACGCTCCTCTACAGTAGCACCAACTACAATGATATCATCTAAATATACAAAAACTCCCATGCTAAATTTAGAGGCTAAAACGCGTATCATTACTCGTGAAAAATGAGCTGTAACATTTTTAAATCCAAAGGGAAGGAAATTATATTCATATAGCAGATTATTTGCTATAAAGGCCGTTTTCTCTTAACTTTCATCATCAAGGCAAGCCTTGAGATCCAATGTGGCAAAAAATTTACTCTCCTTTACTTTAAGCGAAAGCACTTCGATCGAGGGCAATGGATAGGCATTATCCTTGGTAATGGCATTAGCTTCTGTATTATTACTTAACTAAAATTATCATTATTTTATTTTATTTTATTTATTTTTATTTATTTTTATTTATTTATTCAATTATTTATTTATTCTTTTTTTTATTATTATTATTATTTTCCTCTTTACCTAACCCGGGGCATTGACCAGTGGTCTTAAATGGACTCGTATCATTAGTACTTGAAAAGAATAACAATCTAGTTTAACTTCGAGAATCTCAAAGAGGTCAACACCCAGGTAACTACTAATAATAACAATAAATTTAACATTAAACATTATTGGTGGTGTTCTCTGACAACCACTTTGGCTATTGAGGAGAGGCTCTAGAGGGGGGCGGGTTTTGGTCTCCTACCCTCGAGGACTTGAAAACCAACAATAAAAATAAACAAAATAAAAGAAAATCCATCTACAGTTCCCACAAAACATTAAGCAAGTAATATCAGTGAATGGGTTACTATTCATTGACTCTATTAAGAACAATTTGTAATTAAATTACTCAAACTGCAATCACAGATAAATCACAAAAGGGTTCAGTTACCACAAATCTGATTAAGAAAAGAAATTGACAAATCACTGGTTGATTGTTTACGTTATTCCTGATAAAACAAAATTTCTCAGACAAATTACTTGAATAACTTAAAAATTCGAATCAAAAGGACATATTCTAATAACACAGAACAGACAATAAACCAATCATAAAGCCTTTTGATAATATAATATTTACAAATAAAAAAAAAGTTTAAACTACAGTGAATAAAAACAAAACAAAAGAAACTTGTTTCATTGCAGGTTGCCCACATTTTCATACCCATACTGTTTAAATTCTTCACAAAGACACTCACTGACAATTATTCACGCTGGTCAGTAATTACTCTCCTCGTGTCCCTTGTGCCAAGGACGGATCCCAGCTGACCCTCCTTCCTTTCTCCACGTCGCCTTCCCCTTCCTCTTGAGGGGAGGGGAGGAGTGTCTTGCTACACTCCCTTGCTGTCGTCAGCCGCCATCCGACGGCTGTCAGCTTTTCTTACTTCTAACAGCTTGGTCTATACCAGACGAAGCTTATAGCTCACACTCCCCCATCCATCCTGAAGGTGAATACCGTCTCCTCAACGGCTAGAGGGGCTAGGGGAAGGAGGAAAGTGCCCATCTCCTTCCGGCCCATTCCCGCTCTTGAGGGGGGTGTGCTGTCCTGTAGGGGGAGTCCCCTACTCCGACAGTCTCACTCTGCTACTCTTCGGGGGGGAGAACTGGTATCCCTCCCGCTGCCCAACAGGGTTCCCCCTGTTCTCTTGGGCGCACACAGCATACTCCAGGCACTCTTCTTTCCGTTTGGCGGTTAAGACTTTTGGCGGGCGCGCATTGCTGTCCGCCATCTTTGCTCCGTTCTTTGTCATCGCCGATGGTCTGCGAAGGCACTGCTGATTACTGTGCTGACGATCACCTCTTTCCACTTGTTATCGTAACCAGTGTCTGGCTGGTTTTGATTTGGGGAGTGTAAATCTTCTCTCCAATAATACGACACTCGTCCTTTCTGTCCTTCCCTCGCTTATAAACTGCATACAGTTTTTCTAATCTGTTGGCCGTTTTATGCACAGAGCGTGTGTACGTGTATTCGCCCGTTTCACGATGTCTCGGGCTCGGTATTGCAATATCGCACGCTGACTTTCTTCGCTATCTACTGCTCGTTACTTTGGCATAATTACGTGAAGGCAAGCTTAATTTTGCGTTAACATATCACTTCAACGTCGGCCTTTTGGTGTTATTGTTTCATATGACCGCTCCGTCGCGTATTCTCAGATTATAGACACTGAACAATTAGTCACCGAATCCGCGCCTCGTAAGACCCACAGATCGCTAGATTTAATGTTAAACTAGCGCTTCACAGTGTACCCCACACCTGACACCAAAATTATGACCCCAACCTGGGTCGCGTGGGATTCTTAAGTTACTGTGGGTCATGCAGAAATCAAAACGCTCAGTGATTAATTTAACACCGGTTCTTATATTCTAATGAATTACACAAGGGCCCTAGTGAAATGAACTTAATATCTACAGTACCGGCGAGGTTGAGACCGAACGACCGGCAAAGGGCGACGAGGGGAAGTGCGTCTTCCCCTTCTCTTGACCGACGGCTAACTGCCCCTCTTAAGGGCATCTTGGCGTCCCCTCTCGTTCATCCAAGACCCCACAAACCCCCAGATGTTTTCCCTCTAGGATCTGATTGGCTCTGCCACTTCTCCTTAGGTCTATTGCCCAATGGTTGTCAATGTAGGTAACGCTAACAAACAACGAACTTTTGGGGGAGGATGCTTTGTGAGAGGTGACGCTTTCCTCAAATTGAGAGGAAGATGACCATTGACATTTTATGGCGTCATGTGAGATGTTCAGAGAATCTTGGGAGTTCTTTTATAAGCCCTCTAGAATGGTTATATATATATATATATATATATATATATATATATATATATATATATATATATATATATATATATATATATAGATATATATATATATATATATATATATATATATATATATATATATATATATATATATATATATATATATATAGATATATATATATATATATATATATATATATATATATATATATATATATATATAGATATAAATATATATATATAATATATATATATATATATATATATATATATTATATAGTATATATATATATATATATATATATATATATATATATATATATATATATATATTATATATATGTATAACTGAATCACGAAAGTTAGGAACGTGATAAATTATGCCACGACGGAAAAATAAACGAATGAGGATCTGCAAGATCTTTCGACGTTAAACGTCCTTTACTGAGCAGAAGACTGACATAGATACTGGAAAAGACAATACAAGAAGATTCGTATAAACTGACAGATAGGGATTATAAAGAGATTAGTACCTAGAAATCCGACACACCTGGAAGATGAAAATCCTTTCCAAACAAGCATAAACAATGGGTGCAATTAAAGGTTTAAGACAATCATGTCAGATACAAGGTCCAGACAATTAAAGGATTATAGGTGACAGCTATTCAGAACTTGGTAAACAAAACCATATTCACAATACATATATATAATATATATATATATATGTATATAATATATATATATATATATATATATATAATATGTATGTATATATATAGACTTCTTTTTGGGTGGGGGGCTGGGAGCGGAGGGGGGGGGGCCATGTTTTTTATTCTGTTCTCTGTTGACTTGAATTTCCCACCACTTCCAAACAAGTCACTCTTGGAGTAATGGAATTTCATTTCTTTCCATAAAAGGTGTAGTGTCAAAATTTCAAAAACTTTATAGAAAAACCAAGAGCTTTACACAAGAGTTGCTCGTAACCTTGAATGTTTTCTTTCACAGTTGAATAAAAACGCAAATTCTTTAAAATTATTTATTCGTATGAAAGTTAAGATTACGAAATGGCATAGATACAACTCCGATGGCTGAAGTCCTGTTCCCAATCGCTAATCATAAATTGATAACTACTGCTTGTGGTGGAAAGACCTTCACTCATGGAAATTTTTGAAAACCTATGGATTCTGAAAACAACAACAACAGACTATCATTATCGAGTCCAACAATATTTAATAAAATAAAGACTATCCTCATGTAAAAAATTGTGTATATCATTGACCAACTTGACACGGAAATTACCTAAATCAGCTGCGTGAAAGAACCAGAAATTGAATCAGTGTCTTCCACTAAACCACTGTCCTCCTTAACAATTAGCAACCGCCTAAAAATCAAAGAGCAATTACACAAATGGTAATAACAAAGTTCCAAAAATTATATACCTTTATGGAAAGCAATATCAAAACATGAATCCATAGAAAATTTACAGATTCTGAAAGCGTGGTAATAATTAAGAATAATTAAAAACCCCCTAACCTAAGATTTACCATACGCCACAAATCGTAGGAAACTTACTGAGCAGGAAAGGTTCAACCATTGACTTCATAGAAGTGTTTATTCCCGACGTTTCGTAATGTCTTCATTACATTTTCGAGGGCTGTACAAAATAGATAGCATAAAATAAATTACAATAAAGCTAAGAATTTGAGATTTAAAAGTTGCACAATGATTACTAACTTAAAATATTAAAATTACTAAAAGAACACCTTTAAAAACAAAAAACGTAAACTAAACAGGACAAAAATTATTAAAATAAGTTAAAAAAAACAATAAAACAAAAAAAAATTAATAAGAAATATTCAAGTAAAGTCAAACTGGACCAACCTATTCAGCGGCAATGCCAAGGCTGGAGATAAAAGGAAGAAACTAAGAGAGGTACAGTGTGCTAGCAGAGGTTTGGCTGTTCAACAAGGGGACGAGTCGTTTAATCATTAACGATTCTAAGATTGTCAAATCGTGGCTGTTGTAAGCTCGTCCTACAACTGTAAAGTCCTTGATTTCAATGGAGGTTTTACATATTTTCGAATGATTTCTAATATTAGAAAACTCTGTGTTTGCAATTTTGCTGCCTGTCCTATAACTTACTCCACTATGCGTACCTTCAGAAGCCTCCTGGTGGATCCAATATAAGTTCCTAAATTACATTTAGGACAATTATAGCTATACACACACACCCGGAGGACATATAAGGGCACAAACGATCTTTAAACTCGAATAATGACCGAATGGTAACAGGATTAATGGGAATCAAATGAATCTTAATAGCTCCAAACTTATTTTGGATATGTTGGGAAAATGTTTTCCTAAAAGTATCATCTAATAAAAAAGGGAACCTAGCATAAAAATTCAGTTTAGGAACATTAAAATTAGTCATTCTTAGGGAGAAGTACTTGTCTAAAAGCAAGCGAAGTGTCTTAAAGACCAGTTCAGATGGGAAGCAGTTTTCTTTAAAATATTTGCATAAAAAGGCGATCTCATCTTGGAACATAAACCAATCAGAAGTTAGCGTAAGAACCCTGTGGAGGAGAGTATATCCGGCTGTGGCCACGCTGTTTGGATATATATATATATATATATATATATATATATATATATATATATATATATATATATGATATATATATATATATACATATATATATATATATATATATATATATATATACAGAGAGAGAGAGAGAGCAGAGTGCCAAAAAGCCTTTTGACACTACACGCTTTTATGGAAAAAAAAAACAAAAAAAAATTAAATTCATTTATTAACTCCAAAGAGGTGACTTGTTTGGAAAGTGGTGTGAAAATTCAACGTCAACAGAGAACAGAAGAAAAAAAACGTGGTCCCCCCCCCCCCCCCCCCGCCCCCCCCCCCCCCCCCAGCCCCCCAGCTCCCAGTCCCCCACTCAAAAAAAATGTCCACCTTTTCAGTTGACCTTTTTAGGGGCGTGGTAAGGAGATTTCGCTTTTTTTATGGATTCAAGGATATTTTTAAAGTTTTTTTTTCTTTTTCTTTTTTTAGTCGAAACTCATTCCTGGAACAGACTACTGTTATAGTGTTGGTATTCCTCATTTTTTACCCCAAATGCAATTGTAACCTTACTGCAATGCATTAATGGTCTCAAATAATTTCCTTTGAATTTTAGTAATTTATTCATTCATTAAATTTTCAATTTTTTTATTTTCTAATAATTAATCTCTTGTTTCTGTTACCTCTTTCAAATGAACACCGTAATATTCTTTGGAAGATTGAATTTCAAGTCAGTGGCCCCTTTGGTGGGATTGTTCCATATGAATAGGGTTCATCTACTGAATAATAATAATAATAATAATAATAATAATAATAATAATAATAATATATAATAATAATAATCTCTCTCTCTCTCTCTCTCTCTCTCTCTCTCTCTCTCTCTCTCTCTCTCTCTCTCTCTCTGTCTTTTCATGTATACATTCACGCATATGTATAATGTATATGCTTATGAATATCATAAGACTTATAAGCATATACATTTGTGTGTCTGGCTGCATATACATATACGTATGTATGTCTGTTTGTGTGGGTCTATAAAGATATACGATTTTCCTTAGTATGTTAGCATACACACTTCCACCATTTCTAATTCTATTTTGACTCCCACTGCAAACACAACCGAGCAGCGTAAAAAGGGGAAAGAGAAAGAGAAGAATATAATCAATGCAAGAACGGAGAGGAAACAGAGGAAACAGGAGATAAAAATAAAAGAATAAAAAAGATAGGAAACACCTGTGACTGAGAGGTGAACAGCGAAGCCATTACTTGGGAACGTGGTGGAATTCGAACTTCGTGTAGACGGGAATGAATGAAGGAATAGGGGAGTGGAAAGGGTTCTCTCTGAGAGAGAGAGAGAGAGAGAGAGAGAGAGAGAGAGAGAGAGAGAGAGAGAGAGAGAGACGCTGTGGTATAGATAGGGGAGTCTATTCTGAATAGGAGAGGATTGCTTGGAAGGTATGGTTAATACTGTAATACCGTAATGAAATAAAATAATAAAAAAGAAAAGCATTGGCTAGGAGAGGGAGAGAGAGAGAGAGAGAGAGAGAGAGAGAGAGAGAGAGAGAGAGAGAGAGAGAGAGAGATTCGTCTATATTCTATAAATAAAGTGAACAAGAGAGTTCAGAAGCCATAATTATCGACTGAAAATGTCCAAATGATTTTACGTAACAGCTTTCAAACTGCAAGGTTTAAAATTCACATAAAATGACAAAGTCTTTGGTCATCTCAATAGGTTTTTTTTTTCTCGATAAAACTAAAAAATGCTTCACATATGAATAATCTAGTGATTGGAAAATTATTACTAGACTTGATTTTTTAGTTTAATGTTTTTCATTTTTCTTATTCATGAAACTAAAAATATTAGCATTTTATTTCAGGAACTGGCTCGATGGTCATAACCTAAAAAATTAATTTTGGATTATATCCGAATAACTCAACGATTTAGGAGAACAAATTTCAGAATATTGTTAGAGAATTTAATTTGGGATTTTTTTTAACCATTCGTGAAATATCTGCGGTTTTAAAAAGATGGGATGAATAGGTATTTTTTGGCGATAATGGAAAATATTTCGCCGTTCTTAAAATACACCTTTTGGAAATTACGAAGCGAAAATAAAAACTAGTAAAAAATGCGTATAATCAAGGCCAACGAAAATAGATCTAACATCCCGTGGTCTCGGTATAATGCTGTATGAGACGCGGCCCATGAAACTGTAACCAGGGCCCGGTGGTGGCATGGCTTATATCGCTGCCAGAAGCACGATCATGGCTAGCTATCTTTAACCTTAAATAAAATCTAAACTACTGAGGATAGAGGGCTGCAATTTGGTATGTTTGATGATTGGAGGGTGAATGATCAACATACCTATTTGCAGCCCTCTAGCCTCTGCAGTTTTTAAGATCTGAAGGCGGACAGAAAAAAAAGTGCGGACGGACAGACAAAGCCTTGACAACAGTTTTCTTTTGCAGAAAACTAAAATGGAGATTTTTCTCGTGAAATTACTTGATCGAGGAATAAATTTCTTCCCATAATAGTTAAGAAATCTCCCACGAAACTATATTATTATTGAATAATACTTTCTTGGGGTTATAGAAACAAGGGAAGGAATATAATGTACAGTAAATTCCTATAACGATTTGGGAGTGGTATTGTGTAATATTCCAGGTAATGGGATCTCTAATAGAACACAGTTGAGTCTGAAAAGGTATTATTGTTGAATATTATGTTGTTTTTTACTATAAAAAACGAAGAACGACTTATGTATATGTATACATACATACACACACACACACACACACACACACACACATATATATATATATATATATATATATATATATATATATATATATATATATATATATATATATATATATATATATATATGTATATATATAATTTATATATATGTATATATGTGTATATATATATATATATATATATATATATATATATATATATGATATGTATATATATATATATATATATATATATATATATATATATATATAGATATATATATATATATATATATATATAACATGGGGGAATTATCCCTCCAGTATTCATAAGGTAAGCGTGGACACGAAACGGAAGGCAGACCCCATAACTCCATTACACACACAGGCTCTCTCTCTCTCTCTCTCTCTCTCTCTCTCTCTCTCCCCCCCGGCAATCACCCCATCTCTCTCTCTCTCTCTCTCTCTCTCCACCTCTTTCTCTCCATTCTAACCGGTAATGAAAATGATGAGAGTTGCATCTAACATAATGTTTATTTACAAGAATAACTAAATCAATTAACTAAGTAACCCAGTCTTACAGACTAACATTGTAAAGTCACCCAAAAGTCCACACCTCTCCCTGGGAACTCTGTCCCACCGAAATCCAGATTCATCTGTACAAAGATACAGAACACATCTCGGTAAGTACACACACACAAGTTTAAAGACAAAGTTAATAAAATGGAACATCTTACAAGATATCAAACAAGCCATCCCTTTGGCTAAAGTAAAGGTAACACTTACCCATTCCCAACCGGAATATCACTCACTGATAAATAAAAACACTTTGGCATCTGCCATCATGGCTTCGCCTTCCTCCCCCGAATGTCTGTGCAAGTCTTCCCATAAACTTGGCTAGTGAGACATTATGAATAGAGGAGGCGCACACGCACATACGAATGCACACTTCGACAACGCCTCGCGGTTCTAGCTGCATCTAGTTTCACAAAGGCACTTTGGGAAGAGTTCATAAACTGTCGTACATTGACTTCCTGAATTAATCAATTTTATCTCACGCCATCCCCTAGAATCTCATTGATCAGCTACTCTCAGGTCGTTACTCTGCACTGTCCTCCACATTCCATAGGTTACAGAGAATGTACGAACAATATATTATTAATCAAAATCCCTATGTCTTACAGATTGCTCGGCCTCGCACCTATATGCTAGCTCCCGCCTAGCAAAATTGCTTATATAATATAAAACATTGGCCGGCTTAAAACAAAACAAGTAAAACTGCACGTCTCTGGCATTATAAAATAAAGTCTTATCATGCTTTAATCTCCCAATAACACAAAACGCATTTTCTCTCATATTTTCTGCATTAGGATTCTTGAATATCCCTCTTCGCTTGTCTGCAAGTAGCTGCACAGACAGTAGACTGTAGCAGGCTGTAGCAACTGTAGGAAGACGGAATGCCTCCCTCATCGTAGAAGACTCTCACGGCTTCTTGTAGATCCCCAAAAGACACGCTGTAGAATTCTCGCGATCACCCATCATGGAAATACTTGTAATCACCCTGGGCAACATGGCAGCAACCTCTCTTCACGGCTGGTGGACGTCTTGCTGGCGTTGGGGAACGACTTTTGGCGGGTGTGTGTTAGTATGTCAGTCAGGTCTTTGGTCAATCTAAGAAAATTAACTCAGACATACTACTTCTATCAAACAATGATCTCAAAAGGTCAGAAATACTAACTGAACGTCTCCCAATTAACTCCCTTAAATATGACTACCAAAATGATAAGTCATTATCACAACTCTCTAAGAAAAAAAACATCAAGTTCTCCAACTCAATTCTCCAAACTCACACATCCGCACACACACAACTCAGAAATCACAGCAACTCCACGGAATTCTGCACTCATATTTCGAACTCGAATGTGCTCACAAAAAAAAAAAAGAAAAAAAATTCGTAACAAGCCCAAGAAAAAAAAAGAAAGTATCTCGTAACATACCCAGACCCAAAAATGTTCTCGCAATGCTCTGATATTACAGCAACTCACAAAATCAGCAAAAATCTCCAACTTTTAACAGCAAAAAAAAAAAAAACCCCTTTTACTGCTCAATAATTAATCACAATGAGACTTAATGTCAAACTCCCATTTACGTAAACAATAACCCTCCAAAAATTACACCTCCCGGTAAAATCAAATCTCCCGTCCAAAAAAGAAATGTTATTTAAGCTCAATCCCCAAATCATATCTCTTATAGGAAAAGGAAGAAAAATAATAAAAAAAAGATAATCACAAGTAGATTTCCCCAATCACAAAATACATAATACATGTATAATATGCATAACTCCAGCGTTTTTCCCAAGAAATGCTCCATGTAAAGCCACGGAATTTGCCAGAAAGCAAACTCTCACACATGCGCTTTCGTGAAATGCTATAGCCAACATTTACAGATATTGCAAAAATTCTGATCTGTCACCATCAGAAGAAAAGAATCAGCACACGCTCAGCACACGGCTCATCACATCGCCTGTCAGCAGAAAAATCAACTGCGGACGCATGCTCAAACAACAGCGCAAAAATTGTCTAGTCAGACACATAAGTTTGGAAACTCATGATCCTCAAGAAAAAAGGTCTAACTGACACATTTCACAGAATTAACTCCAGGATATGACTAATGTGTTCAAAAACTGTCTCAACGACTTATTCTCTCAACATGACTTTTCCCCAAATTATATTTCTCCAAGAATAACACACTTGTGAACATAAAAAATGCACACATCTCCAAATGACTCGTAATGCAGTAATGCCATTCGCCTCTAAATAGACACGAAATAAAAAAAAAAGAACTACAGAAATCTTCTCTTGGCTCAAAAAAACTCCATAACCACACAAAAAAAAGGTCACCCGCCCAACTCCATTATGAGGACATCATATCAATAATAACACCCTCCGGTTATAAAAATATTTCTTCCATTTGGTTAATAACCAACCCCTTATATTATTCTCTTATTTCTCCAAAGCCACATGTCAGTAAAAAAAAAAGACACCACTCCAGGAATAGAGAATAATCACCTCTATTTCGGCAGATACAAAATATTTACCTCTATTTCCCCAATAACTCCATGTGGAACAAAACAAGGCTCCAAAAAATATATCTCCAAAAAATGTGCACTCAAGGCAACTAACTCACATACTCACAAATATGGCCCCATAAATCTCCAAATATGTCTCCATTTGCAACAAAGATGGCTGCAAAATAATTGAACTAAACATAGCTCATACCACTATTGCCAAATATCAACAATGGCCAAAAATATATATCTCCCATATATTATATCTCAAATATAACTCCAAAATAATATATACCTCCAATTATCTCTCCAAAATAATATATCTCAATTATATCTCAATTCTAACTCCAATTCTCCAGAGAATAACTCAATGTTATAGTAAAAACTATAAAAACTCACTCCATTTAGCATAACTGCTAAAAAAGGGGAGGGGCAAAAAACTCGGCAAATAAACTGTCTAGAAAGTTCTGAGAAAAAACCAACCAATGTGCCACAAGTCATTATAACGGAATTCCCAACTCACAGTGTCTAAGCAAAGACTTCCCCATATGCACTACGACATAAGCCACTAGAAAACTTAGCCAAGTTTCCTATCTCTCACAAAGTCGTCACAAATATAACAAAGGTATTGTGCAAGAAACTCACAATTTCTGGAACACAAATATCCAGAGAAAAAATGTAGTGCCATTACGTATGCATTCAAAACATGCAAAAATCCTCCCATATTACTCTATAGCATCAAATAGCTAAAACACAAACACTTTCTCTTAAATGACTCTAAGTCATGAACTGAGACATTATAAAAAATATCCACACCAACTGGAGAGAAAAAATAAATTCAAATTCACCCTTGGTAAAAAAAACTTGTGTCAGCGATGGCTAATTTCCAAAAAAGGAGAAAAGAAAAATCATCGGCACCATTAACTATCTCCCGTAACTCACTAGATGTCAAGCAATTATCTGCTGAACTCATAAAAAAAAGAAAAAAAAACTAAAATGTGTTGTTAGTTCTTCCCATAATCACAAAAGATTTCACCTCCCTTGACAGCATTAAACACCCACGTATTAGTATATAAAAATCAGTATCAAAATATCATTATCACAAAATCATCAAAAAAATTGCTATCATCAAAATCATCAGTATCAGTACAAAAAATATCACCAATGTTAATGCTTGTCCATTCTCCAAAAATTCAGCACAAAATTCAGCAAAAGTTCAGCGAGATTCCACACAATTCACCAAGATTCAGTCAGATTCATCAAGATTCTGCAAAACTCATCCCCGTGAATCACTGAAATATTCTCCAAAGTTACAAAAACTCAACAAATATTAACACAATAATTAACACAGACTTCTCCCATTAATTCATTGTAATAATTATCCCTGAATAATTATCTGTAATAATTATTGAATAATCTCCCATGAAATATCTCAAATCTCTCGCAAAACAATTCTCCCGTAATGATAATTATACTTAAGCAAACCTCCCGTGACACATCTCAAGTATAATAATTATTAATAATAACAATAATAATAACTCTCCATAGCAAAAATCTCAAGTAAGGGTGAAATTCAAATAGCATACAACAGTATTGCTGAATCCTATGACATACAATTTCTCCAGCATGCAACACCATGACATAACCACCATTGCCACACAAAACACAGATAAACAACCAACCAATCATCGGTCACTTTCAAAGTAATTTCATCCAACACAATAAAAAAATAATCTGTGTATCCCCCTTATATTTGTGTCTTTCAAGGCACAAATAAACATATAACACATCCCGTGCATGTTAACTACTTTTCCCCTCATTTTCGGAAAAGAAAAATCTCTTTTTTATTTCCTTTTCTCTCAGGGCCAAAGGGGAGAAAAAACAAAAAAATCTTATTTTCTAAAAAAAACTCTAGGCATTTCACTTCATCAACTAATCAATCAACTGACATCTTAGCATTCAATGTCAAGGCCAGACCCATCTCCCAACACAAAGGAAAAAAAAGGAAAAGTGGGAGTTCACCCACACTGAGAAAAAAAAATTTCTCCCCCCCTGAGAACAACCCCTCAGTCAAGCGGCAGAACAGCCCGAGGCATACCAGTAGTATCCCCCATCTCGCAATACCCTCCCCTGCACTATCTCTCGAGTGAGGCTAGTGGTACCTTCCATGCTACTATCCCCCCGAGGCAGGCCATACTCCCCTTGCAATATCCCGCCATGCAATGCCTCCCTGCGCCGGTTTAGCAGAAATATGCTGAGCCCGTAAAATTGTGGCTGCTCTGTGTCACTAAGCCAAATATGCTTATCTAAGCACAGTTCCCATGCATAGAAAAATACACTCCTGTGTTTTAAACAAAGACGAATGCATACGTCCATTATAAACACGCGTGAATAAAGAAAACACGTCACTATGGAGCAAAGACAAGAAAAATTATTGACCTCTTGAACCTAATCCCATAACCCTGAAATATTCAAAACAAAAACCCTAAAACTCCTTCAAAATTAAAACAATAGTTTAACACATTCACCACTCCATAATGGGAAAAAAGAACTCGAAATTCTTCGTAGAATACGTAAATCTCGTCGGCACAATACACACGCGACCGGTGAGATGACCCCTAGCAACACTCACTCATGAACTAGACTGAGTTGCTTGTCTCACGACTCCCACCCTGAAGAATCTCGGTACGGGCAAATTTGATGACCCTAATAGAAATTTTCTTTCCTCATCCCCCCATCCCACACGGAGGGATATTTTTCTCTACCCTTTTTATCTACTAACTGGCCAACCATCTCTACATTGGCGTTCCTAGGCATAGAAAAGCAAGAAAACCTTTTATATCCCCTCTTTAACCGTCTGCCACCACTATAACATGGGGGAATTATCCCATCCCAGTATTCATAAGGTAAGCGTGGACACGAAACGGCCGGAAGGCAGACCCCATAACTCCATTACACACACGCTCTCTCTCTCTCTCTCTCTCTCTCTCTCTCTCTCTCCCCCGGCAATCACCCCATCTCTCTCTCTCTCTCTCTTTCCACCTCTTTCTCTCCATTCTAACACGTAATGAAAATGAGAGAGTTGCATCATAACATAACGTTTATTTACAAGAATAACTAAATCAATTAACTAAGTAACCCAGTCTTACAGACTAACATTGTAAAGTCACCCAAAAGTCCACACCTCTCCCTGGGAACTCTGTCCCACCGAAATCCAGATCCATCTGTACAAAGATACAGAACACATCTCGGTAAATACACACACAAGTGTAAAGACAAAGTTAATAAAATGGAACATCTTACAAGATATCAAACAAAGCCATCCCTTTGGCTAAAGTAAAGGTAACACTTACCCATTCCCAACCGGAATATCACTCACTGATAAATAAAAAACACTTTGGCATCTGCCATCATGGCTTCGCCTCCTCCCCCGAAATGTCTGTGCAAGTCTTCCCATAAACTTGGCTAGAGACATTATGAATAGAGGAGGCGCACACGCACATACGAATGCACACTTCGACAACGCCTTGCGGTTCTAGCTGCATCTAGCTTCACAAAGGCACTTTGGGAAGAGTTCATAAACTGTCGTACATGACTTCCTGAATTAATCACATTATCTCACGCCATCCCCTAGAATCTCTTGATCAGCTACTCTCAGGTCGTTACTCTGCACTGTCCTCCACATTCCATAGGTTACAGAGAATGTATGAACAATATATTATTATTTTTGTTAAGAAATTCACAATTCCGTGAAAACAAATTGTTTAAAAAATATCCACAATTATATATAAAAATATATTTCCATGTAAAAATATAAAACAAAGACTTTCGAACACTTGAACGGTGTTCCTCATCAGTGTGACGTTAAAATGTAATGAAGAGGGTAGTTTTAGATGCTCTTCGGAGGGAAACTACCCTCTTCATTACATTTTAACGTCACACTGATGAGGAACACCGTTCAAGTGTTCGAAAGTCTTTGTTTATATTTTTACATGGAATATATTTTTATATAATTGTGGATATTTTTTAAACATATATTATTAATCAAAATCCCTATGTCTTACATATATATATATATATATATATATGATATATATATATATATATATATATATATTATCTATATATATATATATATTTATATATATTTATATATATACATATATAAATATATATATATATATATATATATATATATATATATATATATATATATATATATATATATATATATATATGTACATATATATATATATATATATATATATATATATATATATATATATATGTGTGTGTGTGTGTGTGTGTGTATGTATCTATATATGTATGTATCTTATAGATAAAAGTATTGAGGTATTTTTAGTGGAATTATTTAAAACATTATTATAAGTGTCATGCAGTTCTGTCCTCTACGCAAGTAAATATAACTACATACTAAATAGCCTTGGTTCTCTCTGTATTCTATATTAAATACTAAGGCCTCATAACACCCTTGGAAATACCAAAACAGTTTTTCCCTCTTTTTTTTCTGCTGGGCCTTTGCTTCGTAATGGGAATATAATTAGTTTCGTTAAGCCTTTCATGTTCTATGTTGACAATTAAATCACAAAAGGTCCGTTGATGAACTTCAAAGAAAACGGTGTTAAAATCAGGATTTATTTTTGCGTGGTGTTCTTTATCGTGTAACTAAATATAGATGATTCGTATTAAAAAATAGTTTATTCAAGGCCATTTACGTAAAAATTAACCTTTGTAGAGGCAATCCAGGTTGTAAACGTTCAACTATAAGTCTGCCTTACGAATTAAGGTATAAATAGGACTATTTTTTTTTACAGATAATTCAGGATGTCAGGCTTACGAATTAAGGTATAAATAGAACTCTAATTATTTTACAGATAGAATTCAGGTTGTAAAAATTGGACTATAAATCTGCCTTACGGATCTTATGTAAAAATAGAACCCTATTTTTTTTACATAGATAATTCAGGTTGTAAAAAGTCGAACTATAAATCTGCCTTACGAGATGTAGGTATAAATAGTACTGTATTTTTTATACTTAGATAATTCAGTTTGTAAAACATTGAACAATAAGTCTGGCTTACGAATTAAGGTATAAATAGTACTCTAATTATTTTACAGACACAATTCAGGTTGAGAAAAGTTGAACTATAAGTCTGGCTTACAAATTAAGGTATAAATAGGACTATTTATTTACTTAGATAATTCAGGTAGCAAAAATTTTAACTATAAATCTACCTTACGGATCATATGTATAAATATAACTATATTTTACATAGATAATTCGAGTTGTAAAATGTAGAACATTAGCCTCTGCCTTACGAATTGTATGTATAAATAGAACTCTATTTTTTTACGTAGATAATTCAGGTTGTAAAATGTCAAACTATAAATCTGCCTTACGAGATGTAGTTATAAATAGAACTCTATTTTGTTTACAGAGACCACAACAATCTCTGAAATAATAATCTTTGGAAGCTTGAATTTAAAGTCAGTGGTCCCTTTGGTGGGCTTGTTCCATATGAATAGGTTTCATCTACTGAATAATAATAATAATAATAATAATAACTAATAATAATAATAATAATAATAATAAAATAATATAATAATAATAATAATAATAGTAATAATAATAATAATAATAATAAGAATAATAATAATAATAATTAATAATAATAATAATATAATATAATAATAATAATAATAATAATAATAATAATAATAATAACACCCCCCCATCCCCCACCAACAGAAAGGCTGCAGAAGGAAGTGTAGGGGCACAAAAGACCAGCTCCTGATAGACAAAATGGTAATGAAGAACAGTAGGAGAAGGAAAACCAACCTAAGCATGGCATGGATAGACTATAAGAAAGCCTTCGACATGATACCACACACATGGCTAATAGAATGCCTGAAAATATATGGGGCAGAGGAAAATACCATCAGCTTCCTCAAAAATACAATGCGCAACTGGAATACAATACTTACAAGCTCTGGAATAAGACTAGCAGAGGTTAATATCAGGAGAGGGATCTTCCAGGGCGACTCACTGTCCCCCACTACTCTTCGTAGAAGCCATGATTCCCATGACAAAAGTACTACAGAAGATGGATACCGGGTACCAACTCAAGAAAAGAGGCAACAAAATCAACCATCTGATGTTCATGGACGACATCAAGCTGTATGGTAAGAGCATCAAGGAAATAGATACCCTAATCCAGACTGTAAGGATTGTATCTGGGGACATCAGGATGGAGTTTGGAATAGAAAAAATGCGCCTTAGTCAACATACAAAAAGGCAAAGTAACGAGAACTGAAGGGATAAAGCTACCAGATGGGAGCAACATCAAACACATAGATGAGACAGGATACAAATACCTGGGAATAATGGAAGGAGGAGATATAAAACACCAAGAGATGAAGGACACGATCAGGAAAGAATATATGCAGAGACTCAAGGCGATACTCAAGTCAAAACTCAACGCCGGAAATATGATAAAAGCCATAAACACATGGGCAGTGCCAGTAATCAGATACAGCGCAGGAATAGTGGAATGGACGAAGGCAGAACTCCGCAGCATAGATCAGAAAACCAGGAAACAAATGACAATACACAAAGCACTACACCCAAGAGCAAATACGGACAGACTATACATAACACGAAAGGAAGGAGGGAGAGGACTACTAAGTATAGAGGACTGCGTCAACATCGAAAACAGAGCACTGGGGCAATATCTGAAAACCAGTGAAGACGAGTGGCTAAAGAGTGCATGGGAAGAAGGACTAATAAAAGTAGACGAAGACCCGAAACCAGAAAATATAACAGAGACAGGCGAAAGACAACACAGAAAGAACAGAGGACTGGCACAACAAACCAATGCACGGACAATACATGAGACAGACTAAAGAACTAGCCAGCGATGACAATTGGCAATGGCTACAGAGGGGAGAGCTAAAGATGGATACCGGATACCACCAATTCGACTGGGTGGTATTTATAGTGTGGGGTTCCGGGTTGCATCCTGCCTCCTTAGGAGTCCATCACTTTTCTTGCTATGTGTGCCGTTTCTAGGATCACACTCTTCTGCATGAGTCCTGGAGCTACTTCAGCCTCTAGTTTTTCTAGATTCCTTTTCAGGGATCTTGGGATCGTGCCTAGTGTTCCTATGATTATGGGTACAATTTCCACTGGCATATCCCATATCCTTCTTACTTCTATTTTCAGATCTTGATACTTATCCATTTTTTCTCTCTCTTTCTCTTCAACTCTGGTGTCCCATGGTATTGCGACATCAAAGAGTGATACATTCTTCTTGACTTTGTCAATCAACGTCACGTCTGGTCTGTTTGCACTTATCACCCTATCCGTTCTGATACCCATAGTCCCAGAGGATCTTTGCCTGATCATTTTCTACACTCAAATTCCCTCAGGTTGGTGCTCGTACCACTTATTACTGCAAGGTAACTGATGTTTCTTGCACAGGCTCCAGTGGAGGGCTTTTGCCACTGAATCATGCCTCTTTTTGTACTGGTTCTGTGCAAGTGCCGGGCATTCACTTGCTATGTGGTTTATGGTTTCATTTTTCGTATTGCACTTCCTACATATGGGGGAGATCTTATTTCCGTCTATCGTTCTTTGAACATATCTGGTTCTTAGGGCCTGATCTTGTGCCGCTGTTATCATTCCTTCAGTTTCCTTCTTTAGCTCCCCCCCCTGTAGCCATTGCCATGTGTCATCGCTGGCTAGTTCTTTAGTGTGTCTCATGTATTGTCCGTGCATTGGTTTGTTGTGCCAGTCCTCTGTTCTGTCTGTTATTCTCCTGTCTCTGTATATTTCTGGGTCTTCGTCTACTTTTATTAGTCCTTCTTCCCATGCACTCTTTAGCCACTCTTCTTCACTGGTTTTCAGATATTGCCCCAGTGCTCTGTTTTCGATGTTGACGCAGTCCTCTATACTTAGTAGTCCTCTCCCTCCTTCCTTTCGTGTTATGTATAGTCTGTCCGTATTTGCTCTTGGGTGTAGTGCTTTGTGTATTGTCATTTGTTTCCTGGTTTTCTGATCTATGCTGCGGAGTTCTGCCTTCGTCCATTCCACTATTCCTGCGCTGTATCTGATTACTGGCACTGCCCATGTGTTTATGGCTTTTATCATATTTCCGGCGTTGAGTTTTGACTTGAGTATCGCCTTGAGTCTCTGCATATATTCTTTCCTGATCGTGTCCTTCATCTCTTGGTGTTTTATATCCCCTCCTTCCATTATTCCCAGGTATTTGTATCCAGTCTCATCCCATATGGTAGCTTTATCCCTTCAGTTCTCGTTACTTTCCCTTTTTGTATGTTGACTAAGGAGCATTTTTCTATTCCAAACTCCATCCTGATGTCCCCAGATACAATCCTTACAGTCTGGATTAGGGTATCTATTTCCTTGATGCTCTTACCATACAGCTTGATGTCGTCCATGAACATCAGATGGTTGATTCTGTTGCCTATTTTCTTGAGTTGGTACCCGGCATCCATCTTCTGTAGTACTTTTGTCATGGGAATCATGGCTACTACGAAGAGTAGTGGGGACAGTGAGTCGCCCTGGAAGATCCCTCTCCTGATATTAACCTTTGCTAGTCTTATTCCAGAGCTTGTAAGTATTGTATTCCAGTTGCGCATTGTATTTTTGAGGAAGCTGATGGTGTTTTCCTCTGCCCCATATATTTTCAGGCATTCTGTTAGCCATGTGTGTGGTATCATGTCGAAGGCTTTGTTATAGTCTATCCATGCCATGCTTAGGTTGGCTTTCCTTCTCCTACTGTTCTTCATTACCATTTTGTCTATCATGACCTGGTCTTTTGTGCCCCTACACTTCCTTCTGCAGCCTTTCTGTTGGTGGGGGATGGTGTTTGTCTCCTCTAGGTAATTGTATAGCCTTTCACTGATGATACCTGTTAGTAACTTCCACATTATTGGCAGGCAGGTGATAGGCCTGTAGTTACTGGCTATATTTCCCTTGCTCTTGTATTTTTGTACTAAGGATGTTCTTCCTGTGGCCATCCATTTGGGTGCATGGTGATTTGAGATACAATGCTGGAGTTGTTCTGCTATTCGTGGGTGTAGAGCCTTGAAGTTTTTGAGCCAGTATCCATGGACTTCATCGGGACCTGGGGCTTTCCAGTTTGGCATTTTCTTCAGTTGGTGTCTGACTGTGTCTGTCGTGATCTCTGTGAATCTTTGTTTTAATTTCTTCCCCTGTTTTCTTCTTCCTTGACTTCCTGGAGCCATGTTGCATGTTTGTTGTATGATACCGGATTGCTCCATATGTTTTCCCAGAGTCGCTTATTTGGTTCGGCTTCAGGAATTTCTGGGTGGTTGTCTTATTATTATTATTATTATTATTATTATTATTATTATTATTATTACTATTATTATTATTATTATTATTATTATTATTATTATTATTATTATTATTATTATTATTATTATTATTATTATTATTTTATTATATTCAGAAGGTGACCCCTGTTCATATGGAACAAGCCCACTAAAGGGGCCACTTACTTGAAACTCAAGCTTCCAAAAATTTATTATTATTATTATTATTATTATTATTATTATTATTATTATTATATTATTTATTATTCTGGAAGAAGACCTTCATTAATACTGGTTTTATTTTGTATAAAGAAGTTTCCCTATTCTTCTTATTACTGATTTTGGCGTTTTAATAACCAATTTGAATTCAGAAGAAAAGTTACTAATAAGAAGAATAGAGAAACTTCTATACCAAAATAAACGCGGATGGAATAGCCGTTATTTTCAATGAAATCTGCATTATTATTATTATTATTATTATTTTATTTATTATTTTGTTCTTATTATTATTATTATTATTATTATTATTATTATTATTATATTATTATTATTATTTATTATTATTATTCAGAAGAGAACCCCATTCATTTAGAACAAGCCCACCAAAGGGACCACTGACCTGAAATTCTTCAAGCTTCCGAAGAATATTATGGTGTTCATTTGAAAGAAATTAGAGATAATAGAAAATACAGAAAGAAGAGATCAGTATTAGAAAACAATTATCAATTAACAAATTAAAAAAAAACTCATAATCACGAGTCAATAAAATGGAAAAGTAAATCCACAGTAGTGGATTTACTTTTCCAATTAACAAAATAATAAATAAATAGATAAAAATGTAAATGAATTAGACACAATATATTGAGTAAAAGATAAAAGTAAGCTACTTGGGATATATTTATAAAGCCATTGAGAATAACGTCTCGAAATGTTTGTGTAGATTTGCCTTGATTTTTTCATTCGAATTGTATTCTCTTCTTTTTTTCAAATCTC
>NC_061091.1:79698004-79700504 GCF_015104395.2 Macrobrachium nipponense | reverse complement strand
TAATGAATTTGGAATTTATTCTTGGCTCTAACTCAAGCTATTGTTTGAAAGAGCAAATCATTGCCTTTGGTGAATTTGAGGGTAACATACCTTCTGTGTATTCACAAACTAGTGCAGGAATGATGTTGCTAGGAAATATAGAACAAATGCAGTCGAATTTGAAGTATCTGCCATATTGTCCATCCATAACCTATTTCTGCTCAGTGGTATTGGAGTGGAAGAATCACCTAACATTGGTGTGACCTATAAGGATATTGTACTTAATAGCACTTCTTACTCAAAACCCACACCCTGAGCCAGACACAAAACAGGTGGGATTAATTATGTAGTTTTGGACGGAGATGGAGAAATTTCAGATATAAATATACAAAGGGCTGCAGAAAAAGTACTTGATAAGCTTTGCTGTGATACGTTAAGTTATGATTCAGAAAATATTCCGGATGAGTCTGTGGAGACAAATGAGAGAATAGTCAACTATGTTCTAAAAAATACGAAGAGAAATGATGATGGCAGTTAGTCATGCCACTTATTTGGAACCATAAGGTTGATCACCTTTTGGCTAAAAATAAAAATTTAGCCACTCAAATTCTTAAAGCAAATTTTAAGAAACTCTCTAAGAATAATAATGATTATTTGAAAATGATTGACCAAACATTTAGAGAGCAGGCAGATTTGGGAATAATAGAGATAATTGACAATCTTGATCAATATTTGGAAGAAAATCCAAATTACAGTTTTTTAGCACATATGGGTGTGTTTAAACCAGAGAGAGAGACCACAAAATGTAGAGTGGTCTACCTCTCAAATTTGTGTGAGAAGAATCGTAACGGTACAGCCTTAAGTCATAACCAGGCCATGGTTAAAGTGGTGAAAAAGAACCCAGCTTGAATGCAGAAGATCACTAGACTAGTGCTCTCTTGCATTTGCGTTTTGATAGTTATTTGTTTTGTTTTGTTTTGATATTAAAAAGGCATTTTTGAATATATGCTTATTACCACAAGATTCTATTAAACTTTTGTTTCTCTGGTACCGAAATATAAGCAAAGGCGACTACACCATTGTCGGATATCAGTCAAAGCGTCTCCCATTTGGTCTTGTCTGCTCACCATGCTTGTTGTTATTGGGCTTATATAAAATTTTGATACTCGATACCGAGGAGGATTCCAGTGAAGTGAAAGACCTTTAATAGACCAATTTATTGCTCTTCTTTATATGGACAATGGAGCGATAAGTGCAAATGATTCCAGTAAATTGAAATGGTCTATTGATAGGTTAGGTTTAATATTTGAGCCATATAAATTTTATTTACAGCAATATGTGACAAATAACACTGATATTCAAGCTGATATCGACAAAGATCAGGAAGAGAAGACTCCAGATGAGGTGAAACTTTTGGGCCTAAAATGGAATCGAATAAAAGATCATTTGTTAACGAAACCACTAAAACTAGATTGTAAAGCCACTACAAAGAGACTTATTTTGAAATCGATAGCATCACTATGACATATTTGGGTTAACTATGCCATTAATGAATAGGGCTAGATCATTCCTTCATGATCTACAGTGTAATTCTAGTCTAGACTGGGATCATAGGTTGTCTGAGGAATTACTTCATGAGTGGAAGAAAATATGTAAACAGGTGAATGCCAGTCCTAATGTCAGTGTTGCAAGATTTGTTGGTAGAAGAGACGAGTCTTATAACCTAATTGCGTTTGTCGACAGCAGCAAATCCATTTACGATCAGTAATGTATATTCAGAACGTTAACGGTGGTCAAGTAAGTTTTTTGATGGCCAAAAACCGGTTTGTGAATCGACAACTGTCCAACCAAGAGCATTCCATCCTTGGAATTTCAGGCAATAGCTCTAGGCACAGAAATGCTTATTGATCTTTATCAGGAACTCTCAGGTCCATCCTGTATGTGTCCTGTTAACGTTGTTGGTTTAACACTCTACTCAGATAGCATGGTTTGTCTGTCTTGGATTAATTCATATGTCCATAAGATGGATAAGATGAGCAAAAGAAGTATTTTTATTCTCAATAGACTTGATCATATTAGTAGACTATGTGAAGTTCATCCAATAAAGTTCCAATTTGTCTCTGGTATTGAAAACCCTGCGACTATGTTACCCAAACGACCAGTGTCTTACAATATTTTAATTAAGTCAAATTACTTTTCTGGGCCTAATTTTCTTACCTCACCTTGTGATGCTCAAAAGAGTCTGGATGATACGCTGGCAATTCTAGTTCCTAATCCTCTTGCAAAGCCAAATAAAGTGATCTCGACTTTGGTGAATGTGGAGAGCTCTGGTGATGGTGCCCCTAGAAGTGGCTCGGAACATTTAGAACTGTTGAACAGGTGTTCCAGCTTCGTAAGCTGGTTTCCATTCATCGTGTGTCCTCGGGTTCATTAATAAACTGAGATCTCGACTGAATGGTAGGAATTTGCGTAGAGTTTATCCAGAACTCTCTGATGAGGAACTATACTTACAGGCAAGAAG
>NC_061091.1:79668004-79693004 GCF_015104395.2 Macrobrachium nipponense | reverse complement strand
GGTTCACGTGAGGGTGAGAAAATAATATTGTTAACAACAGGGAAATGTTCGAAGAGCGAACACAAAAGGTCACAAAAGGTGAACAGTGTTTTGGAGGGGAAAGAGAATAAGTTCTGAAGAAGATGCACAAACACATTCACATATATATATATGTATGCAATATAAAAACACCGTAACGTGCCTCTAAGTAATCAGTAGAAGGATCCGCAGTTAATATTCTTGTTTATATATGTATACATCTATTTATATCATTCTAGCTACAAATGTCCTGTCAGATCTGTTTTCACTTAAATGCACAAAAAGAACAGTATTTCATTTTTTAATAAATAATATTTTCACATCTTTCACTATATTCCTATGGGACCATTTAATTCTGTATTTTTTTCACTTAAAACCACAATAAAAAGCATTATTCTGGTATTAAAATGTAAATATCTATTAACAAAACATCTGGTATAGGCAAAGAGTACAACCTCTATCACCAATTCTCTCAAATGCACATAGTATATACAACAACAATCATAATTCTAAAGGCTTGTTTACATGTGCTGCCTGTGCTACTATAAACATCTCATTACTCAGATCTTGATCAGCGATTTAAGAAAAGTTCGAGACTGAATGAAATGAGATAAAAATAAAGGAAATGCGGAAAGAAAGGAGACGAGACGTTCTATTCTATTTTTCACCAAAGCACTCAGGCGTTTGATGATAGTGGGTAGGTGGGGTCTCCTGTGGTAGACCCAGGAGGGTATGGGTCTCCTGTGGTAGACCCAGGAGGGTATGGGTCTCCTGTAGAAGACCCAGGACACCCCCCGCCCCACCAAAAAAGAAACCCTTCCGTTTCAAAGGACAGTTTTTTTGAAAGATGTGTTTACAACTGGATAGGTTTCTTCACCCGTTGTTCTCACTGCAGAGGGGGATATTGATCCCCCTTAAATTGCCGAGGGGCGGGGGGCGACAGGGAGGGAGGGGTATCCGAGTTCTACTGATTAGAGAGAGAGAGAGAGAGAGAGAGAGAGAGAGAGATTCTTTTGAAGGGTGAAATTATTGAGAGATGTGATCCATTCTCAGGCATTTGGAAATCATATCTCTTTATTTTTTTTAATCAGTCTTTTCTTATTGGGTTTGTTTATAGCAGACATTAACTTCTCTCTCTCTCTCTCTCTCTCTCTCTCTCTCTCTCTCTCTCTCTCTCGTCATACGTGTCTCTTGTGCCTCGTACGCTCACAATGAAAACGTCTCGTCTGAGGATAAACCTCTATTGACATTAAATATAAGATTTTAAACAAAAGCCAAACAAACAATGCTACCTATTATAACGTCACTCAGAGCTGTAAAAGGGAAACTGACAGTAAAAAGGTGTAAAAAAACTGCAACAGGAGGAAAGCCTCAAAGCAGTTGCACTCTGCAAAAACTGTTAGGAAACATGTGAGGACAATTGAGGAAAGTCTCAGATGAGAGAACCTGTCCCATGATCAGTTACCTTTGCAGCAGTGGGAGGTTGAAACAGACATTCTTAGGAAGCAGGAATTTCAGGTCAGTGGCCCCTTTAGGTGTGCTTGTTTAGTGTGAACAGGTTTCATCTACTGATATAATAATTATAAATACAATATCTCTCTCTTGATGCAAAACAATTCCTTGCCAATAGTAACAATGTTTTTGTTTACTCTCATAGTTCCAGAGATTCACCGACAGATGGCGTTAGTGGTTATCGTTTTTGGGCAAACAGCTAAAATTCCCAGTCCTGCAGAGACAGAGGTTTAGGAAGCACCATGCGGTCGCCAAAGGCAAGGAGAAGTATTGGAAACCGGCTCAGACTAAATTTTGGGGGTATTCTAACCACCCGCCCCCAAACCCCCACAGGGTTCCCAATAGAGGTGGACGAGCTAATGGCCCATTTTCAGAAAGTTTTGATGGGTTTGAAGTAAACTGAGATTTCCTGCGCTGAAATAAACAAAAAATATTGCTGCCAGTTTCTTTGCAGTGTGGGGAACAATACCTTTATCATTATTCGTTGATTTACATCGACTAGCGTTGCATCTGAGATGATAATGTATAAGGATACCTATTATATCCCATAACATGACAATACACTAGATAATGATGGTAATTGTGGTTTGTAAAAGAAGAGAGAGAGAGAGAGAGAGAGAGAGAGAGAGAGAGAGAGAGAGAGAGAGAGAGAGAGAGAGAGCAGGTTCATTTCCACGCAAAACATACTGGCAGCGATGTAACAATACCAAAACTCATCAACCAAAGTAAAAAACTATAATGATTAATAATAATACCTTAACTTCACAAATACAATTGACAACCATAAGACCGAGTAATCGATGGACGAAAAAAAATAACAAATAATAATCCCAGTATTTCCAGGCTGAGACGCAGTGACACAAGAGAATGATGGGGGAGATTATCCCCAGCTAATCCAGAGACGGAGGATGAGAGGGCAAAGAAAGGGAGATCAATGGATAAATAGACACGAGTTGAAGCCAGTGAAGGAAAGATGGAGATTATGTATGGAGGGAGTTATTATATGAAGAGGGATTAAGAAAACGTTGGAGATCATTATAATTATTATTATTCTTTTTTTTTTTTTTTTCCTCTATCACAGTCCTCCAATCGACTGGGTGGTATTTATAGTGTGGGGTTCCGGGTTGCATCCTGCCTCCTTAGGAGTCCATCACTTTTTTTACTATGTGCGCCGTTTCTAGGATCACACTCTTCTGCATGGAGCTACTTCAGCCTCTAGTTTTTCTAGATTCCTTTTCAGGGATCTTGGGATCGTGCCTAGTGCCCCTATGATTATGGGTACAATTTCCACTGGCGTATCCCATATCCTTCTTATTTGTATTTTCAGATCTTGATACTTATCCATTTTTTCCCTTTCTTTCTCTTCAACTCTGGTGTCCCATGGTATTGCGACATCAACGAATGATACTTTCTTCTTGATTTTGTCAATCAACGTCACGTCTGGTATATTTGCACGTATCACCCTATCCGTTCTGATACCATAGTCCCAGAGGATCTTTGCCTGATCGTTTTCTACCACTCCTTCTGGTTGGTGCTCGTACCACTTATTACTGCAAGGTAGCTGATGCTTCTTGCACAGGCTCCAGTGGAGGGCTTTTGCTACTGAATCATGCCTCTTTTTATACTGGTTCTGTGCAAGTGCCGGACATTCGCTTGCTATGTGGTTTATGGTTTCAATTTTCGTATGCACTTCCTACATATGGAAGAGATGTTATTTCCGTTTATCGTTCTTTGAACATATCTGGTTCTTAGGGCCTGATATTGTGCCGCTGTTATCATTCCTTCAGTTTCCTCCTTTAGCTCTCCCCTCTGTAGCCATTGCCACGTGTCATCGCTGGCTAGTTCTTTAGTCTATCTCATGTATTGTCCGTTCATTGGTTTGTTGTGCCTTTCCTCTGTTCTGTTTGTCATTCTCCTGTCTCTGTATATTTCTGGGTCTTCGTCTACTTTTATTAGTCCTTCTTCCCATGCACTCTTTAGCCACTCGTCTTCACTGGTTTTTAGATATTGCCCCAGTGCTCTGTTCTCGATGTTGACGTAGTCCTCTATGCTTAGTAGTTCTCTCCCTCCTTCCTTTCGTGTTATGTATAGACTGTCCGTATTTGCTCTTGGGTGTAGTGCTTTGTGTATTGTCATATGTTTCCTAGTTTTCTGATCTATGTTGCGGAGTTCTGCCTTCGTCCATTCGACTATTCCTGCGCTGTATCTGATTACTGGCACTGCCCACGTGTTTATGGTTTTTATCATGTTTCCGGCTTTGAGTTTTGACTTGAGCATCGCCTTGAGTCTCTGCATATATTCTTTCCTGATCGTGTCCTTCATCTTTGGTGTTTTATATCCCCTCCTTCCATTACTTCCAGGTATTTGTATCCAGTCTCATCTATATGTTTGATGTTGCTCCCATCCGGTAGCTTTATCCCTTCAGTTCTTGTTACTTTGCCCTTTTGTATGTTGACTATGGCACATTTTTCTATTCCAAACTCCATCCTGATGTCCCCAGATACAATCCTTACAGTCTGGATTAGGGTATCTATTTCCCCTTGCCTGCTCTTACCATACAGCTTGATGTCGTCCATAAACAACAGATGGTTAATTCTGTTGCCTCTTTTCTTGAGTTGGTACCCGGCATCCATTTTCTGTAGTACTTTTGTCATGGGAATCATGGCTACTAAGAAGAGTAGTGGGGACAGTGAGTCACCCTGGAAGATCCCTCTCCTGATATTAACCTCTGCTAGTCTTATTCCAGAGCTTGTAAGTATTGTATTCCAGTTGCGCATTGTATTTTTGAGGAAGCTAATGGTGTTTTCCTCGGCCCCATATATTTTCAGGCATTCTATTAGCCATGTGTGTGGTACCATGTCGAAGGCTTATTATTATTATTCTTATTATTATTATTATTATTATTATTATTATTATTATTATTATTATTATTATTATTATCATTATTATTATTATTATTATATTATTATTATTATATTATTTCCAGTCTTCCATATATCTTCACTGACGGGAACATACTGCATACTGAAAATATTAATAATACAATTAATAAGCGAAATATATTTTGCACTTTTCATTTGTCTCTAACTGGAAATTCTCTCTGTCACGGGTCAAAATTTTTTTTTTTTTCAGGAAATACTGCATATAATTTCATGTACAAAAATACAGAATAATAAAACGCTAAATTAAAACTTAAATGTTTTCATTGTCCACACACAATAGATAACGAATGACATCCATGATGTTGTTGATATATTTACAAAGGGATGAAAGACAACAGAATATTTTTATAGTATAATATATATATATGCAATATAAAAACACTGTATCGTGCTTCTAAGAAATAAATAGAGGGATCCACAGTAAATACCTCCTTGTTTATCTAGATATAATATGTTTATACCAAAGCTTAAAGCTTTCGTCCATCCTCCTGTGGACTTGGATCACTAAGCATTTGCTTAGTGATCAAGTCCACAGGAGGATGGACGAAAGCTTTAAGCTTTGTATAAACATATTATATCTAGATAAACAAGGATATTACTGTGGATCCCTCTATTTATATATAATATATATATTATATATATATATATATATATATATTATATATATATATATATCCATATGTATATGTATTTAAGATATAACAGCAATTATTCTAGACATTCCATGAACAGGGTGACCTACCTAACCATTGTCTGAACTAAAACTCAAATAATAAATAGATAAATTAATAAAATAACTATAATAAACAGCTCGACTCGTCAACAAAGGAACAAGATACTCTGAAAGCTGTTGGATTATATAAAAGTAACTTTCATAAAAAAATACTTTTAGACAACAAAGTAACTGTTAGCTAATACAAAAGTATCTGACTGTTATATAACACAAAAGCGACTTTGAGAAACAGTTAAGGTTAGGTACCGTGAAAGCAATTGGTACAAAGCAACAGTAATTGTTAGATAACATCAAAATAAGCACTAGGTAACATAAAAGTAACTGTTAGACAACTCCCTCTCTCTCTCTCTCTCTCTCTCTCTCTCTCTCTCTCTCTCTCTCTCTCTCTCTCGTTTGCAAAGATGCTAAATATTATTTTAAATTCTCTCTCTCTCTCTCTCTCTCTCTCTCTCTCTCTCTCTCTCTTGTTTGCCAGGATACTAATTCTTATTCAAAATTAATTCTCTCTATCTCTTCATGAAGAAATTTCTCTCTCTCTCTCTCTCTCTCTCTCTCTCTCTCTCTCTCTCTCTCTCTCTCTCTCTCTCTCTCTCTCATTTGCCCAGGAACTATTCTTGTTCAAAGTCCCATCTCTCTATATCTTGATGAAGTAATTCTCTCTCTCTCTCTCTCTCTCTCTCTCTCTCTCTCTCTCTCTCTCTCTCTCTCTCTCTCTCTCTCTCCTTCGCGCATGTGTCCCTACCCTTTCATTCAAAACATTTCCAGCCTCGTTTTCCAGCACCCCTTCTTGACCTTTTTGTGTTCCAGCACCCCTGTCCTCTGGAACAGCCTTTGTTCTTCCACCCTATGCTGTAAAGACAAAAGATGAGGAACTATACAAAGTGCCGACGAGGGAAGGGCTGATCTGAGGGGAGGGGTTGCTCTATGGTCGCTGCTTGTTGGATGCAAAAGGGGGTTCTAGAGACCCCGTTGGCCAAATTTGTAACAATAATAAGTCCCTGAAGAATCTCAGCTAAGGAGAGGAAGGGTCAATTAATCTCTCAGGTGTAGTGGAGGAAAGATCAATTAATCTCATGTGTACTAGGTTAGGAAGGGTAAATTAATCTCAGGTGTTGCAGGTAGGAAGCGTAAATTAATCTCAGGTAGGAAGGGTAGATTAATCTCAGGTGTAGCAGGTAGGAAGATTAAATTAATCTCAGGTGTAGCAGATAAGAAGATTGAATTAATCTCAGGTGTAGCAGGTAGGAAGGGTAAATTAATCTCAGGTGTAGTTAAGAAAGTGTAAATTAATCTCAGGTGTAGCAAGTAGGAAAGGTAGGTTAATCTCAGGTGTAGCAGGTAGGAAGGGTAAATTAATCTCAGGTAAAAGGGTAAAAGTTACATTCGTTAGATATTTTTTGAGATATTTGATAGGAAATTCAAATGTTCATAGACGTGTCGTAGACAGAAATGCATCTCTGTCGAACTTCTCCATAATTCCAGAGGTCCTCCATTCCTCACACACCGTTGGAATGTGGAACAGCCTTCCTGAGGATGTCTTGTAATTGGAATTTCAAAAGTTCAAGCGATGTCACAATGCATTATTACCCTAACGCTATTCTTGCGTTTTAATACATTTTTTGTATCATATTTCATCATTTATCTTTATTAGTTTTGATAAGTGAGATCTCTTTCTGTCTGCATTTCCCTTTACCTCCTCTTACTTCTTGCTATTGAAACAAATTGCTGCTAATGAACAAACGTGAATTTCAGGTCAGTGGCCCATTTGGTGGGCTTGTTCCATATCAATGGGGTTCACCATCCTCTGAGTTATAATAATAATAAAGATAATAATAATAATGTAAATTAATAATAATAATAATAATAATAATAATAATATTATTATTATTATTATTATTAATTAATAATAATAATAATAATAATAATAATAATAATAATAATAATAATAATAATAATAATAATAATAATAATAATAATAATAATATATTTCAAAGGATCTGGAGTGAACAAAATCGTCTCACAAGCTAAAAATAAAAAAAAGAGTAAAAGGATCCCCAATCATTACAAGGAAAATCCATCAAGGACGGACGAAGGATCACAAGTTGCCCATATCAGCAGATTTATATAAGGTCTCCCTCACCACGAAAACTAATTAAGTTCCAATCACCTCGGGAGGGTGGAGTCCTTCGCCTCCTGTCCATCCTCCTCCTCCTCCTCCTAGGTCCACTAAGAGCTCAGCCTCAGTTGGGAGCTGACCTTTGGCCACGTCAAGCGATCGATTGTCATCAGGGGTCCTCGTTCGTTCCCCCCGGAGGATATATAAATGGTGGTGATGATGACGACGACGGCTCGGAAAGGAAGCAGAATGACGACAAAGAGTTTCTCTCTCTGTCGTCATATCTTGGCAAAGGCGTCGGTTTGAGGACGTTCAGAATTGGGAAGAGGGAGGGAGACACGTTTCGATTCTATTCAGTTAATTGACTTCAAGAGGAAAGATCTATAACTGATAAATCATATAAAAACAGACTGGAAGAGACGAGATCTACGTATTAAACAATATATAAAACATAATCAATTATAATTGATGTCTGTCTACCATGTTGCGATGGTTGGGTATACCAGCTGATGAACCTGATAATATTGTCTTAATATTTTACTCTCCCATCTCTCTGTGTTATTCTATAACTATAACTATAACCTATACAATTCATAATTACAGTCTTCCTAAGGTTAGTTGCACAATTGGAACCTCATGCAGGTGAAGATGCAATGCATTACTAACCTAAATCAATTTCTTTCTACTTTAATAATCTACTTACATTTTTATCTATTTATGCATTGATTTGTTAATTTATTTATTCTTCTCTAATAACTGATCTCTTTTTTTTCCGTATTTCCTATTATCTTCTGTTACTTCTTTCAAGTGAACACCACAATATTCTTTGGAAGCTTGAATATCAAGTCAGTGGCCCCTTTGGTGGTTTTGTTCTATATGAATATGGTTCATCTTCTGAATAATATAACTATTATTATTATTATTATTATTATTATTATTATTATTATTATTATTATTATTATTATTATTATACAGAATATGAACCCTATCCAAATGGAACAAGCCCACCAAAGGGGCCACTGACCTGAAATTCAAGCTTCTAAAGAATATTAAGGTGTTAATTAGGAAGAAGTAAGCGGAGGTAAAGGGAAATGCAGAAAGAGGTAACAGATGGTAATTGAAAGAATTCCTATTGATTTATGAAGTTTTTATTTTAAAATAATTTTATTAAATTTTTTTTAGAACATTTTCTTTTTGGTTTATGAAGCTTTTCTTTTGAAATAATTTTATTTTAATTTTTTTTATAAAATTTTCTTTTTGGTTTAAGAAGCTTTTCTTTTGAAATAATTTTATTTTATTATTTCTTAGAATATTTTCTTTTTGGTTTATGAAGCTTTTATTTTGAAATAATTTTATTAATTATTTTTTTAGAAAATTTTTTTTTTTGGTTTGTGAAGTTTTTCTTTTGAAATAATTTTATCAATTTTTTTCAGAAAAATTTCTTTTTGGTTTATGAAGATTTTCTTTTGAAGTAATCTATTTTATTTTATGTGTTATTATTTTTATTTTAGTTTCAAATTCAATATCCTTACGGTGTCAGTAAGCCAGATATGGCGACGCCAGTTCTAATGAATATAAAACAAATCAATCAAGCAAGAACCAGTAGGAAATTACTAAATCACTGAAAATTATTTTAAACATTAAAAAGAAAATAAAAATTCTTTGTTAAAACAACGCGAAGAACTAAATCCCCCTTTGGGGGGTTATTATCATCTGTGCACTTCATGCAGTGCACTGTAGGCATTACTTAAGGTTATATGCAACGTCCCCTCGGCCCCAAGCAGCCACCTCTTTCTTTCCATTCACTGTACCCCTATTCATATTCCCTCTCCTTTTTTTTACTCTCAGTTGGCTTTCCAGATTTGAATGACCTCATATGTCTCAGCGATCGCTTGGCTTTTGGACTAAATTCTACTATATTCTGTTCTGTCCTAATAACTCATCATCCACGCCTGAGACAAGAGAGAGAGAGAGAGACGGAAAAACGCGAAGAATGAAGTCAATAAGTAATCCCATCCGATGAGAGATATTTCCTTTATAAATGAGACGGGAAGGTTGGCTGGTTGGCTAGCTGGCAGCAGGCTGTTATGGTACAGAATGATGAGGTTCCATTACAACCAGATGGTGTTGACGACATGTTGACGATCCAGATAACTTATCAGTCTGGAATTGGGGTGTTGGAATTAGGACGAGGGCACGTGAGGGGGATTCTTATTTTCTGGAAAGGAGAAATGGATCTATTTATTTTTTCTAAGTAGAAGGGGTTGTCCTTTCTACAAAAGCATATGTACTCCTTCACTATGTATATATATATATATATATATATATATATATATATATATATATATATATATATATATATATATATATATATATGTGTGTGGTGTGTGTGTGTGTGTGTGTAGTGTGTGCGTATATATATTATATATAGTATATATATAATATATATATATATTAATATATATATATATATATATAATAATAATATATATATGTACTCCTTCACTATGTATATATATATATATATATATATATATATATATTATATATATATATATTAGGCAGCAACCTGACCATGGGAAAATTAAGAAACAGAGGCATTTCTTTATCTAAATCAACAAAGAATTTTTCTGGTATTTATATTTCTATAATATATATTGGGGCTCTCATATAATGCTGCTTAACACTCAAGGAAGGTGAATGCTATTAAGAGGTCGATACGTGATAATAGAATTTTATTTTTTATATAAATCAACAATGATTTTTTCTTGTATTCATGTATATTTAAAAAAAAATATTATTTTTCCAAACAAAAGACTGGGCTTCATACAACTCCCCTAAACACTCAGGGGACGTGAATGCTGGATTCATCCCGAGTACAAAGGACGTAAATATGGATATATTTCAATGAATGCTCGGTCCACAGGGAGTGGTATACAAATAATTCCCAGAGCCCAGGACTGCTCCTATCTTCAAGACCTTTAATCCTTAACAAAATCTGCAAACTGGCTACATTAAAAGGTTTTATATTCTTAATATTGAAATTAGAATTAAAAAAAAAACTCTTAACATTTAAATTAGAACTAAAAAAACAAGTTTTCTTTCTGTTTCAAATAGTTTTTTGTTTTCTGTAAAAGAACTTTCTCTGTCGACCGTCAGATCTTAAAAACTACCGAGGCTAGAGGGCTGCAAATAGGTATGTCGATCATCCACCCTCCCATCATCAAACGTACTAAATTGCAGCTCTGTAGCTTCAGTAGATTTTATTTAATTTAAAGTTAAATTTAGCCATAATCGTGAGTCTGGCAACCTAACGACACAGGCCACCACGCCCGGCTGAGAGATTCATGGAAAGCGGCTCATAATCCCGACTCATACAGCATTACACCGAGACCACCGGAAGATAGATCTATATTCGGTGGCCTTGATTATTACGCTGTACAGAAAACTTGATTGGTATTTATTTATTTATTGAAATCGTGGATCGTTTGGATATGATCCTTAGGTGAAAGTTGAACTGTGAAGTCTTCGAAACAGAGAATTATTTACGTGTGTATTTTAAGACAAACTTAACCTGATATGGAAGTGATTTGTGCTATATGTGCTCATCAGTGAGGAGTTGTGATCACGTTATTATTTTTACCAGTTTTTGTATTTTGGAAGAAAAGGTTATTGATTCGATTCGTACTTTCTACACACTATATACAAAGACACATTGAACTTACTTCATTGCCAAAAAAATTACATTGTGTTTTGCAAAGTTTAATAATAATGATAATATTTCTCTGTTCTTTTTTCCAAAAGTTTCTTGCGTTTTCAAAGAAAGGGTTAATGATTGTATTCGTATCTTTTATACTTCAACACCCAAAAATGTACTGAATTTTACCGACATAGAAATAAAAATTAATTAATTAATATTTACCTGCTTCCCTCAAACGGGAACACGGATGCCAAAGCACTGCATTTTACAAAATTAATAATAAAATATGATAATAGATATTTACCCAGTTCTCTCCATCTGGGATTATAAATGCCCTGAAAAAACAAAATAAAGTCTTATTGTTTTCTCAAAACCACAACAACACCAGATTCTACGTGAGACCAGATACGTAAAAGTCTGACCTAACGAGGTTCTTACGAACCGGAAACCAATACCAGTTAGAGTACCTTACGTAAGCCCACTAAGAGCAGACTGTGAGGCATTGTGAGGTTTCAAATGGGCTTTGGTTGATTGGGTTTGGGAGGTGGGTTGGGGTAGGGGGGGGGAGGTCTTAGCTCTGAGGCACGTGCGTGTGTGTGTGTGAAAGAGAGAGAGAGAAGAGAGAGAGAGAGAGAGAGAGAGAGAGAGAGAGAGAGAGAGAGAGAGAGAGAGAGAGAGACTGTTTAGATGGAAACTGCAATAGAGACCATTAAATATAATGAGCCACTCTCAGAGGCGTTTGCAAAATGGGGAAAAATGATTTCTATTGAAGTGTTTATCAACACCCAAAATGATTAAGAGAAATCGTTGGTAACAGAACAAATAGCAAGTTGATTATCTATTGAATTGGTTCTCGAAATCTATAATTATTAACAGAAATCGTTGAATTTCTATTGAATTGTTTATAAAAATCCAAAATTATTAACGGAAATCGTTGGTAATAGAACAAATAGTAACAGGATTTTCTATTTAATTGTTTATCAAAATCCAAAATTATTAAGAGAAATCGTTGGTAATAGAACAAATAGCAAGTTGATTTTCTATTGAATTGTTTAGCAAAATCCCATCTTACAACTTGAATTCATGACGTATACAAAAACAGCCAAATGAATTTCAAAATGTTACTATTAAATCACTCTTGAATTCCCTACGTTGCGTAATCCAAGCGTTCCTCTCAAACATTTAATTCTTCTCTGTTTGGTTTGCTTCTGGCAACGTTTCGTGTAGAAAAAAAATTTTTGTAGTTGCGAAATTGCTCTAGATAATCCTTGGTGAAATAATAAAATAATTATAATAATAATAATATTAATTCTTTTCAGGTAACGAAACCAAAGACGCTGTTCTTGAATTGTCCCTCGGCCAGTATGAAGAAGGTAGGTGAGAATGTATAGTTTCATTCGAGAATTATAATAATCTCACGGGAGATGATAAAGAAGTGAATGCAACAACCATTGTTGCAAAAGGGAACCACCACCTCCTCTTGGAGCAATTATTTCAAAAGAATCATAAAGTTCACATGATGATGCTACTTACTTGACAGCAGAGAAATACTATTCCTTCAGTTGTAGAAGTGTAAATCTGCTGTATTTACGTATCTGTGCTCTCTCTCTCTCTCTCTCTCTCTCTCTCTCTCTCTCTCTCTCTCTCTCTCTCTCTCTCTCTGGTTCATGTTACCCTCGCGCTCGTAGCTCAGTTTTATTCTCCATTAATGGTATTAAATACCTTTCCCTCTCTGTGAGATGAGTTTTTGCCTCTGTTTACTATGTCTTACAATTCATGAATGAAAATCATTTCATCGTCTCTCTATTCCTCCTTTGCAAAATGGTTTATAACACTCGCAATCCAACTTTTTTTTCTCTATTAGTTGTATTGAATACTATTCACTATCCGTGATGGGGTTTTATACCTGTTTACGTGTTATAGAATCCGTAGATGGAATCCGTTTGATTTCTGTCTCGCAATTTTTCGAAAGATGAAGAGAAGGAGGGAACTCTGGCCATTTGTGAATAGATCACATAATGCAGCCATCCACCTTTTTTTTATTTTTTTAATGAATCTCCTTCGTAGTCCAATGCTATTTAGCACTGCTCTTCCGCTCCCCCTGAACAGAGAACACATTCCTCTCATACGTATATACTCTCTGAATAGCTACCTAATCCATTACATTAATGAAATGTCTCCCTGACATGACGGCGCGGTTCGTATACCGAGACCGATGTCCTCGTTATCAGGATAATGTTGAACTCTCTAACGTCCAAACGACGGGGAATTAATCTTTGGGGGATTTTGTACGTCCATTGCAAGCATTATGCTTCTGCTTGATAGAATGGAGGGGAAATTTGTTTTGTCCTTACAGAATCGTGGACTAGATATTAAATATTATTCCACCATTGTTGTCGAAATAGTATTGCCAGATCGCTGAGCTGAATATCAGCTCTCACAGGGCTGGCCAGAAGGATTTGTTTTTACTCATTTTTTGTTTAGTTTTCTGTCCGCCCCCATATCTTCAAAACCACTGTGGCTAGAGGGCTCCAAATTGGTGTGGTAATCGGCCACCCTCCAATCATCAAACATACCAAATTGCAGCCCTCTATCTTTTGTAGGTTTGATATTATTCAAGGTTAAAGCTAGTGCCATATTGTTGAGTCTGGCACCGCGATAACACAGGCCCACCCACCACGGGAGAGGTTCACACAGCATTATACTCTACAGAAAATTTGATTTTTACTTGTTATATTTTCTCAAAAGAATTACAGTTTTTCAAAAGAAAAATATATAATTGGATTCATTGCAAATGTTTTCCAGATACTCATGCAAGATTTAATCGCACTATATATCCAAATAGATATACAAAATAAACACAAGAGGAATATCGTGCGTTACTCTGATCTGTAATCGCGCAAGAAAATAACCACTCTTTTTGTGTTTATTATTCTTTACACTTCTGTCCACTCACCTATGTGTTCTCTCTATCTTTCCCATATCTGTTGCACACTCACCTTTAAATGATGTTACTCTCTATATCTCTCCATGGATGTGCAAAACAAGGGTCGTACCACTCCAAGATGAATGACAGGCCTTAAGTTAATACTATGGGCTGCTGGCTTCAGCACACGTACGAAAATTCGATACCAGATTATTTTGTTATAATATGATTATTATTTTTTCACCATGGTGACAGTTCTCAAGTTCACCATAATTATATCTGGTCATTTTCCCCACAACGTAGGCGTTTTTTTCCCCCATCACCCAAGAAAAGTAAATTTTTGGCTGTTTTTGTTTTTGCTTCAGTAGCTGTGCCTCACCAGTCAATTAGGGTTGGGGGCTCACCACCAGTCAATTGAGGGTGGTACCTCAGCCAATTAAAAGGAGACATCACCAGACAATTTGGGGGACATCACTGGCCAATTAGAGGAGGGAACATCACCAGCCAGTTAAATGGTACTTCACCAGTCAATTAGGGTGGGGAGAGGGGGCAGTACCAACCAATTAGGGTGGTTCATCAGCCAATTAAGGGAACATCACCAGTCAGTTTGGGGGACATCAGTAGCCAGTTAGAGGAGGGAACATCACCAGCCCAGTTAAAGGGTGCATCACCAGTCAATTAGGGGGGGGGGGGACCCCACACCAGTCAAATGAGGGAGGGGCCACCAACCAATTAAGGGGGACATCACCAGAACATGTGGGAGACATCACAAGTCAATTAAGGGGGACGTCACTAACCATTTATAGGAATATCACCAGCCAATTTACGAGGAGAGGGGGTGGGGTATATATATCATCACTCAGCATGGGATCCACACACACACACACACACACCACACACACACACACACACACACGCCACCTCCAGTAAGCGTGCCTTTGCATAATATATCAGTTATATATATGTACGATTTTGATAATGAAAATGATATAGCTTTATGAACTCTTCTTCATAATTAGTTCAACAGTCTCAAACGTACGCAATTATCACGACGAGATGACACCCCTGCCATTGAGTTTATAATTACTGGAGGACGGAGCCATCAGTCCCAGGTATTTAAATTTAGGGGTTTGGGGAAAGACCCCTCGACATTTTGATAACTGATGTGCATTTAATTGGGGTAATCAGAGAGCTGTTTCTGAACCCCCGACCGCCCCCACCCCCCAAACCCCCCTAGAATAAATTGGAACTCGGGGAGCGTATAGAAGTGATTTGAATGTGAAGTTGCGGATTATTAACATAATAATATATTCCAAATAACACAGAGAGTAATTATATTTTCACAGAGGAAATTCTATATTTCCAAGCTTTCAGAGGATCCTCTCTCTCTCTCTCTCTCTCTCTCTCTCTCTCTCTCTCTCTTTGTGTGCGTGTGTGTGTTCAAGTTTATTGAATGTACTGTAGTAAGGGATATCGCTTATTTGTCAATGTACCTCTATGGGATTTCGATATTTTCTTGTTTGCTCTTTCATCAATGTCCTCTCTCTCTCTCTCTCTCTCTCTCTCTCTCTCTCTCTCTCTCTCTCTCTCTCTGGAGTGGTGTGAACAGCTTCAAAGCTTTGGGATAAGAAAGTTTGTACATTACGGCAGTAATCAATGGTGCTAGTGGAGAGAAACTGTACAACCCAGAGAAAGATTTTGGGAAAGCTTGCAAGAATAGAAAGTTAAAAGTAAAAAGAAAGTAGTAATAAAGGGATAATGAAAGCCAGGAAGAGAAAGCAACGTTGATGGTGTAGTCACAAGATTCGGACTGGAGTTCGAGATCCTGTGAGAGCAAACTCCACTTTATGGCAGTGAAGTTTGAATGGAGAATGCCAATTAAAAAAGAAAAAAAACGGTTTATTATCAAGTTGTCTGATTTTGTAAATTTTCTGGCATAATTATCATTGTAGCCATAACTGAAAGACCAATACCTCAAACGTATTGACTTAAAATTCACCAAAAGCTATTCAAAGGTAATTCGTCTCTTCGACCAATAATTCCCACTTCCTCTCGACAAATTTCCCATTCACGGATACAAATTGCATTTGTATTCAAAAAAAACGCAATTTCACAGCGATCCACTACGGTAATGGAGTTGCCCCCTGCCTCCCCCTCCCCCACCCCTCCCCCCTAACCCAGCGATAAAAGCGATCATCTACTTAAGGGGGATGATGCCCTCATTATAATCAATCCAGGAAAAGGGGAATTACCATGATTACCATGGGTTCTTGTATGGGGGTCGGGAAGCTTTGGGAAGTGTTGCCAGTTTGTCTTCTTATTTCTTCATTCCATTATCATTTGTTTACAAATGGTAAAGATTCTCGCAGGGCAGGGGAGGTATGACGTCACGGCGTTCCTTAGGCCTCGAACTGGCAATGCACAATGCACTTAGAAAAGTTTTTCCTAGTGCCCAAATACAGTGTTGCAGGTTTCATCTTGGCCAGAGTTGGTGGCGACAGATTCAAACACTAGGATTAGGATCTCTCTATAAGGACAGAAACTCGGATGTTAGTTCATGGCTGTCACAGTTTTTCGGATTGGCTTTTTTCAGTCCTTCGGAAGTAGGAGAGGAACTGATGCAGACATCCCCGATGACGACCGGTGTGTCAAATTTGCTGACTACATCGTAGATAATTGTATTTCATCAGAATCTTCGTTTCCTCCTCGAATCTTTGGGCATCAATTCCGTCGACTGAAGCAAGGCGTACCACAAATGACCCAGTCTTTTCACGCCCATTATTATAATGCGCAATTTTACTGGGCTTCCCCAACACGCTTCAATCAGTTTTTGTTTTTTAGATTGAATATCCTTAAACTTCAGGCAACAACTTACATCAAGTTACGGGAGATTGAATCTCAAGCAGTTTTAAGAAAAGGTGAAAAAGAAAAAAATGATTATCTAATGGCTCAGTTTCGTAATATGAAGATGGAAATACTCCGCAAGAACTGACTTGTAAATTTGTAAATAATCTTTTTTAACGTCGATGTCTTTTACAATATTGTTTCATTCATTCCTTAGATTTTAACTTCATTAAACTCTCTTAGTAGTAACTGCAGTCAATACATGAAAACATTACCTTCAGCAACTAAATGTGATTGTGATTACTGATTTCGTAAGTGCATATGAAAAGTTTGCTGAAAATCAACATCTTACAATTAACTTGTTCCAATTTCACATTACAAGTTTTTTCCTTTTCCCCTGAAAGGACATGCGCGAAATGTAATATACGTGTTAACGCAGATAATAATCTCGTTTTTATTTATTTTGGTAAAACGTGGAACCCCGGAGTGTCAGGCAAACTAATACACACACCTCTCTCTCTCGTCTCTCTCTCTCTCTTCAAGCGACCGCTCTCTCTCTCTCTCTCTCTCTCTCTCTCTCTCTCTCAAGCGCCCCGCTCTCTCTCTCTCTCTCTCTCTCTCTCTCTCTCTCTCTCTCTCTCTCTCGGCAACTCCTCTCTCCATTCTGACAGGTAATCAAAATAAGAGTCAAAGTTATATAAAAAATAGCATTTATTTAACAATGGAAAGATAATAATCCAAGTCTCACAGACTAACTTAACTCAGTTAACCCCCCAACATTAAAATGTCTAAAACAGTAATTTGTCACACCAATTGTCTATTCTCCCATACGGGACCCTCGGTCCCCCCCTGCCAGAACACTCAATTCCCTCGCCAGAATCGTCCATTGCCAACCGAAATATCACTCACAGGCTATCAAAAACTCTTTGGCACCTGCCATCGTGGCTCTGCCTTTCTCCCTCGGATCTCTGTGCAAGACTCCCCATAGACTTGGCTAAGGATGCCATTAAGAATAGAAGAGGCGCCCACGTACATACGAATGCACACTTCGCCAACGCCTCATATTACTGGCTACAACCAGTTTCTCAAAGGCACTTTGAAAAAGACCCATGAACTCGTGAACATTGACCCACCTTTCTATGCACTTTTCATATCACACCACCCAGAAATCATTTATCAGCTTTTCTCGGTCGTTGCTTCGGCTCTGTTCTCCGCATTCCAAGAAATGTCACAATGAACATATTAAATATATTATTAATTACAACCCCTAGGACTCACATATGGTTTGTCGCAAATGTAGTTATTTTGGCGCTCAATTGTAATGGCAATGCGCTCAAACGTAATGCACCGGTCTAGGTATATCTTTTTGCTCTACCTCTCCGGAATGAGTTTCATTTAGAAGGTCAGTTACCTCTGTGTTCCTCACTCCATTATTATCTGTTTACTAGTGGCAGAAGTTGAATCAGGGGTTATGACGCCACGGCGTTCCCAAGGCCCCTAGATGTACCCACTTTATTTTCTTTTTAGCCTTTTACTTTAACACTCCGATCCCTCTGCCTTTCTTCAGCCTTGCTGTCCAGCCTCTCCAACTGTTATTTCTTGTTTAGCTGTTGGATTTACTTCCAGAGAAAGAGAGAGTGAGAAAGAGAGAGAGAGAGAGAGAGAGAGAGAGAGAGAGAGAGAGAAGGAGAAAGAGAGAGAGCTTAGTCACTATGTCCCTCTCCACACCTTTCCAACTATTGTGGGTGAAGTAACGCCCCCTTTTTTCATTATTATTATTACACGAGAGTTGTAAGTTTAATATAAACTGCTTTATTACAGCATTCACGAATTTGTAGACATTACGCTTCTTTTTCCGGACGCCAAAAGCATCATACAGCGAACCATTACGGTAATGAGTTGACGATCATTGTCCGCGAGACTTGGCGTGGAAAGCCAAAGTGGATTACTGTTAGTTCTGGGAAATGCTGATTCCCGCCCAGCGGGAATTCACCGGCCAGGAGAATTCCCATCACGGAATGGACTCTCTGTCTGTATGTCACGGGTAAACCAGAATGACTGAATGGTAGGAATTAAATGAAGTTATATTACGTTGCTGCTCTGAACATTGTCTGTTATGAATTTTCGACGTGAGGGTATTGCCGTCAGTGCACCTCACGCGGTGTACTGTAGGCACTACAACTAATGGTCTTTGCAGCGGCCTCTTTGGCTAGCTGTAACCCCTTTCAATCTTTTTACTGTACCTCCATTCATATTCCATTTCTTTCAATCCGTCTAGATTTTGTGACTTGTTCCTCTCGTCTTTAGTTAAGCGACGGAATTTTAGTGACATTTTAACTGAGAAATTAAGTCTTACGTATATTATTATTATTTTATTATTATTATTATTTTTTTTTATTTTTTTTATTTTTTTTTTTTTTTTGGCTCTATCACAGTCCTCCAATTCGACTGGTGGTATTTATAGTGTGGGGTTCCGGGTTGCATCCTGCCTCCTTAGGAGTCCATCACTTTTCTTACTATGTGTGCCGTTTCTAGATCACACTCTTTTGCATCAGTCCTGGAGCTACTTCAGCCTCTAGTTTTTCTAGATTCCTTTTCAGGGATCTTGGGATCGTGCCTAGTGCTCCTATGATTATGGGTACGATTTCCACTGGCATATCCCTATTCCTTCTTATTTCTATTTTCAGATCTTGATACTTATCCATTTTTTCCCTCTCTCTCTTCTTCAACTCTGGTGTGCCATGGTATTGCGACATCAATGAGTGATACTTTCTTCTTGACTTTGTTGTCAATCAACGTCACGTCTGGTCTGTTTGCACGTATCACCCTATCCGTTCTGATACCATAGTCCAGAGGATCTTTGCCTGATAGTTTTCTATCACTCCCTCAGGATGGTGCTCGTACCACTTATTACTGCAATGTAGCTGATGTTTCTTGCACAGGCTCCAGTGGAGGGCGTTTTGCCACTGAATCATGCCTCTTTTTGTACTGGTTCTGTGCAAGTGCCGGGCATTCCACTTGCTATGTGGTTTATGGTTTCATTTTTCGTATTGCACTTCCTCCATATGGGAGAGATGTTATTTTCCCGTCTATAGTACTTTGAACATATCTGGTTCTTAGGGCCTGATCTTGTGCTGCTGTTATCATTCCTTCAGTTTCCTTCTTTAGCTCTCCCCTCTGTAGCCATTGCCAATTGTCATCGCTGGCTCGTTCTTTAGTCTGTCTCATGTATTGTCCGTGCATTGGTTTGTTGTTCCAGTCCTCTGTTCTTTCTGTCTTTCTCCTGTCTCTGTATATTTCTGGGTCTTCGTCTACTTTTATTAGTCCTTCTTCCATGCACTCTTTAGCCACTCGTCTTCACTGGTTTTCAGATATTGCCCCAGTGCTCTGTTTTCGATGTTGACGCAGTCCTCTATACTTAGTAGTCCTCTCCCTCCTTCCTTTCGTGTTATGTATAAGTCTGTCCGTATTGCTCTTGGGAAAAGGTGTAGTGCTTTGTGTATTGTCATTTGTTTTCCTGGTTTTCTGATCTATGCTGCGGAGTTCTGCCTTCGTCCATTCCACTATTCCTGCGCTGTATCTGATTACTGGCACTGCCCATGTGTTTATGGCTTTTATCATATTTCCTCCATTGAGTTTTGACTTGAGTATCGCCTTGAGTCTCTGCATATATTCTTTCCTGATCGTGTCCTTCATCTCTTGGTGTTTTATAATCCTCCTCCTTCCATTATTCCCAGGTATTTGTATCCTGTCTCATCTATGTGTTTGATGTTGCTCCCATCTGGTAGCTTTTTTATCCCTTCAGTTCTCGTTACTTGCCTTTTTGTATGTTGACTAAGGCGCATTTTTCTATTTCCAAACTCCATCCTGATGTCCCCAGATACAATTCCTTGATGCTCTTACCATACAGCTTGATGTCGTCCATGAACATCAGATGGTTGATTTTGGTTGCCTCTTTTTCTTGAGTTGGTAGCCGGCAATCCATCTTCTGTAGTACTTTTGTCATGGGAATCACTGGGCTACTACGAAGAGTAGTGGGGACAGTGAGTCGCCCTGGAAGATCCCTCTCCTGATATTAACCTCTGCTAGTCCTTATTCCAGAGCTTGTAAGTATTGTATTCCAGTTGCGCATTGTATTTTGAGGAAGCTGATGGTATTTTCCCTCTGCCCCGATATTTTATTTTTCAGGCATTCTATTAGCCATGTGTGTGGTATCATGTCGAAGGCTTTCTTATAGTCTATCCATGCCATGCTTAGGTGGTTTTCCTTCTCCTACTGTTCTTCATTACCATTTTGTCTATCAGGAGCTGGTCTTTTGTGCCCCTACACTTCCTTCTGCAGCCTTTCTGTTGGTGGGGGATGGTGTTTGTCTCCTCTAGGTAGTTGTATAGCCTTTCACTGATGATACCTGTTAGTAACTTCCACATTATTGGTAGGCAGGTGATAGGCCTGTAGTTACTGGCTATATTTTCCCTTACTCTTGTCTTTTTGTACTAAAAGGATGTTCTTCCTGTGGTCATCCATTTGGGTGCTTGGTGATTTGAGATACAATGCTGAGTTGTTCTGCTATTCGTGGGTGTAGGGCCTTGAAGTTTTTGAGCCAGTATCCATGGACTTCATCGGGAGCCTGGGGCTTTCCAGTTTGGCATTTTCTTTAGTTGGTGTCTGACTGTGTCTGTCGTGATGTCTGTGAATCTTTGTTTTATTCTCCCTTTTTCTTCTTCCTTGACTTCCTGGAGCCATGTTGCATGTTTGTTGTGTGATACCGGATTGCTCCATATGTTTTCCCAGAGTCTCTTACTTGGTTCGGCTTCAGGAATTTCTGGGTGGTTGTCTTCCCCTCTTAGTTGGCTGTATAGTCTTTTCTGGTTGGTTCCGAATAGTTTGTTCTGTTGGTATCCCTTATTCCTGTTCATGTACCGTTGGATCTTGTGTGCTTTGGCCTTAAGCCTCTGTTTTACATCTTCTATTGTGTTGTTTAGTCCCTCACTTGTACTTTGTATTTCTCGTTGAGTTCCTCCCTGTTTTCTTGCTTCTTAGCCTTTTTTCTGCCATCTCTTTCAGTTTACTCAAGTCAGATCTCATCACCATGATTTGCTTTTCCAGGCGCCTTTTCCAAGGAGGTTGCTGTTTTGGTTTCTGTTGGGTTGGTTGTGACGGTGGTGTTGGTGTTCGAATCCCATCAGTTCTGCTACTAATCTTGCTCTGCATACGTCAAGTTATTTGTTTCTGTGATACTGGTGGTGTGTATTAGGCCCATTATTTCATTGACCTCACTTGTTTTCTCCCTTAATTTCTTGGTGTTGTAGGCTTTCATGGAGGGATCTTAGTTCTCTCTGTATCTGGCTCCATCCATTGTCTAATCTTTTCTACCCATTGCCGTCCTCTCTGTTACTTCGTCGGTGTTTCTTCGTGTGTCGTTTGTTTGATACCTCATCCTCCCTGTCGTCTTCTGTGGCATCGTCTCTCAGTTCGTCTTCGTGTAATTCGTTGTCGTGTGACATTTCTCCCTTTCCAATTCTTCTCTTTCTGTTGGGGAGAGCCAGTTCTTTTTCTTTATGTTCCTTACTTGGTCTGCCAGCCTCTGCTCTGTTTGGGGGGTGTTATTCCTCTCATTCCAGATGTTGACCATCTTCTTCTATGATCCTCTCTCCGTCGGTTGCTTCTGATGTAGCATCTCCATATTTCCTTATTTTTCTTCTCTTGTCCATTTCTTCCCCCTTTTTGCCTCTGTAGCTCCAATCTCAGGCTGTTGATTACTGTCGTTGTGGTGATCAGTTGCTGGATGACGACCTCCAAGTACCTGACCGTCTTCCCCTACAATTGGGTTGAATAACTGGTTGCCGAACGAAGCTCCTCTGTTGCCAGAGGTTCCATTTACATCGTTTTTCGTTTATTCCTTCATTTCTTTCCATCATTGCTGAGTTTTTTGCTATTTAACCCATAGCTGGGACCCACCTACCATCAGGGATAGGTACTCATTTACAGTCTTAGTAGACTGAGGAAATTATGGTAAAGATCCTTTCCCAAGGAATCAACGCCGAGGAGAGCGGTCACCCATCCAACGACTGACCAGCCCCAATGTTGCTTAACTTGACTTAAGTCTATTGAGACCTAAGCCCACTCCTCCACGGCGCCACATATTATTATTATTATTAATTATTATTATTATTATTATTATTATTGATTATTATTATTATTGTATTATTATTATTATTATTATTATTATTTATTGTATTTTATTTCTTTATTTTTTTTTTATTTATTTTTTTTTTTTTTTGCTGGCTCTATCACAGTCCTCCAATTCGACTGGGTGGTATTTATAGTGTGGGGTTCCGGGTTGCATCCTGCCTCCTTAGCAGTCCATCACTTTTCTTACTATGTGCGCCGTTTCTAGGATCACACTCTTCTGCATGAGTCCTGGAGCTACTTCAGCATCTAGTTTTTCTAGAATCCTTTTCAGGGATCTTGGGATCGTGCCTAGTGCTCCTATGATTATGGGTACGATTTCCACTGGCATATCCCATATTCTTCTTATTTCTATTTTCAGATCTTGATACTTATCCATTTTTTCCCTCTCTTCTCTTCAACTCTGTGGCCCATGGTATTGCGACATCAATGAGTGATACTTTCTTCTTGACTTTGTCAATCATTATTATTATTATTATTATTATTATTATTATTATTATTATTATTATTGTTATTATTATTATTAGTATTATTATATTATTATTCATACTAACAATATCATGGTGAAGAAATCCCACAATGGTGTAGGTATAAAATTAAATAAATGAATAAAATATACATATATATTTCCTGACTTACACCCAAATAACATCTCAGGTCATAAAAACGCATCACAGCATGACATAATCACTTATATAATATTCATTTAGAAAAAAGAAAAACTCACCAACCATTTAACTTACACAAAAAAGAGTCATTAGCGTATGAACAAGCGACCACTGACTTTCTTAGTTATGTGTGTCTTTCATTCGCACAAAGTTTATTACTAGTATTATTATTATTATTATTATTATTATTATTATTATTATTATTATTATTATTATTATTATTATTATTATTATTATATTATAAGCAGGACACGGAGCGAGACAGAGAATAATAAGGTTCGGTCGCAAGCGAGTCATTTCCACCTGTCCATGATGGATACCTGTATCCCGGTCGGGTGCTCTCTCTCTCTCTCTCAATAGATTATTATATTCTCCATCTCTCTCGTTTCATCCTGTCTGTAATAAATTTTGAAATTATAATATTCATCAAATTCCTTTCTTTTCCCCTTTTATGGCTTCCCCTCTAAAACTGTTTCAGTATTAAGAATCAATTATTCAAGTTGTGGATTTTCGCTTCCGAGAACTTGGTTGCGTTCGCTTTTTAACCTGATTAGCGTCTGTGTATTGTTTTGCTTTTTCATTTTATTCTTATTTATCTCTTTTAGATAGAGATTTGCGATGGTGGTGCGTGGTGGGAGGTTTCTGTTTAATAACAGTAGCAAAATGAAAACAGCTATAGTAGATTCACATCAGCCGTACATTTGACGTCTAGGCCAGTCTCTTACGACACTTCTCGAGAGTTCACATGGGTAGGATCTATGTTCCTACTCCCGTGAGGGATACGTCTTTCAAAAGTGTCCCTCAGACGAGGTGGAGCATACATCCTACCCATGTGAACTCTCTCGAGAGACTGAGAGTCTCCAGCCTTGTGATTGGCTCACCAACAGCCAATCAGGAGCGTCGGAAGGGACTGGCCTAGACGTCAAATGCACGGCTGATGTGAATCTACTATAGCTATTTCAGACAGAGCTGTTTGTGGTGGTAGGTTTCTGTTGACTAACATCAGCTGTCATGACTTGGACCATCGACGGATGGTGTCTAGTTCTGTCAATTTTTCATTCGTTGTATTTTAACGGAGATCTTTCACATTCATAACTGATCCCTCATCCTCTTTATCTGCTGAGAACGACTAGATTCGCCGAATAGCAGCACCAATATGTCCCGTGTTCATTTTTCTATTTATTTTTAGAGATCCATAGATCCATTTTTTCAGAACATTTATACCCCGTTTTCAATGTTTTAGAATTGAAGACAATTCACGTTTTTATATACATACAGAACAACCACTTGACCATTGTCAGGTTACATTCGTAAATAACCCTGGACAGGTAGTCGGTTTCAATCACCTGAAG
>NC_061091.1:79659433-79662504 GCF_015104395.2 Macrobrachium nipponense | reverse complement strand
GGTTCTATTGCCTTGTCACTGAATCTTCCTAAGAATAATATAGTGATTATATATATATATATATATATATATATATATATATATATATATATATATATATATATATATATATATATATATATATATATATATATCACACAAGCTGAACTTCAGAATGCCAAAAAAACACTCAGGTCACAGAAAATAAAATAAAATAAGGTCACTCGGCTACCACGTACATTACCATGGAAGAAACATGAACCCCACAACTAGCCCACCCCACTACCCCCCGGCACCCCTCGTCCTTCATTCCTTTGCTCCATTTATTCGCAAAAGGTGAAAGGTCAAGCCCCTATCATGATTGGATGACCTTTAATCTTTGCTTCTCCTATACATACGTACGTAGAGAACCTCGGGCTGAGTAGAAAGTTGAAGATAAGAGGAATAGTAAATGAGTATATCAATAAAACTAGGAATTAGGACACCTAAAATATAAAGTGTTAAATAGGACACAGAAGTGAGACCATTAATAAGTGACATAATGATGAGGATAATTCAGCTACATAATTATTGTGACGAATGGGGAAGGGAAGGAACTCGGGGTTGAGAGAGAGAGAGAGAGAGAGAGAGAGAGAGAGAGAGAGAGACCTTACCTTACCTTACAGACCTTACATCTGTTCGGGTGCCCCAGGTCCCTCAGTGTGAGGCACCTCTAATGTCTACCAGAGAGTTGCTAGTACATCTTCCGGTATATTTTGCATCTTCCAATCTTGGACGGTCTGGGATGCAGTTTAGATATCTGTCGAGCTTATTCTTAAACACATCTCCGCTCACTCCTGTTATATTCCTCAGATGAGCTGGCAACGCATTGAATAGACGTTTGCATTATCGATGCTGGTGCGTAGTGGATTAATGTCCTGTGTACTTTCTTTATTTTTCCTGCTGGTATAGTTTTTGGGCCACTATTAATCTACCTCTGCTTGCTCTTTCTGATATTTTTAGCTCCATGATGTATTCAGCTATTCCTTCTATCTGTTTCCATGCCTGAATTATCCTTTCTAGACTATATAATTTTAAGGATTGTAGTCTTTCCCAGTAGTCAAGGTCCTTAACTTCTTCTATTCTAGCTGTAAAGGACCTTTGTACACTCTCTATTTGTGCAATATCCTTTTGATAGTGTGGGTACCATATCATATTGCAATATTCAGTGGACTTCGAACATATGTTTTATAAAGCATAATCATGTGTTCAGCTTTTCTTGTTTTGAAGTGGCCGTAACAACATTCCATTTTTGCTTTTACATTTTGCCAATTAGAATTGCTATTTGATCGTTGCATAACATGTTCCTATTCATCATCACACAAGGTCTTTAACTGCTTCCTTATTTGTGATTGTCTCATTATTAGGTCCCCTATATGCATATAGGTTTCCTTCTCTGTCTCCATAGTTTATTGATTCAAATTTATCAGAGTTAAATAATAACCATCCCTATTTTACTCTGCCCAATCATATACTTTGTTAAGGTCTCTTTGTTAGCGCGTTCCTATCTTCATCACAAGTAATTTCTCTACTTATTCGGTGTGTCATCGGCGAAACTAATCCACTACCGAATCCTTAACATTACTGTCTATGTCTGCAATCATAATAACAAACAGTAATGCAGCTAACACCGTACCTTGTGGCACACCGGATATTACCTTGGTTTCATTCGATTTCTTATCGTTTAAAATAACTATCTGTTTTCTGTTGTGTAAAAATTCTTTTAACCATCTTCCTACTTTATCCCCTATATTATGTTTTCTAATTTTCTTCACTAATATACTATGTCTACCTTGTCAAAAGCTTTTGCAAAGTCTGTTTTCATTTCCGCTTTTCATATTTTTTGTATATGTTTTCACGGTGGACTAACAGTTGGGTTTGTGTACTTTTTCCGGGTACGAAACCATGTTGTCCTATATTAAACAGATTATTTTTTATTAAATGTTTCATAATATTTTTTTCATTACCCTTTCATCACTTTTATAATATGTGATGTTAGACTCACAGGCCATAATAATTACTTGCGTCTAGTCTTGATCCACTTTTGAAAGCAGGGGTAATATATGCTAATTTGTGCTCATCAAAAATCTTGCCTGTATCTACACTTTTTCTTAATAATATTGCATGTGGCTTTGTGATAGAATGAACTACTTTCTTAACAAAATAGCAGGAGTTCCATCAGGCCCTGCTGCAGCTCCATTTTTTATTTCATTAATAGCCTGCACAATATCAGCTTCATTAATATCTATGTCCGCTAAATATTCACTATTTTCGTCCCTTACTTCTATATCATTATCTTCATTATCTATTGTAGGGGTGAATTCTCTATTATCATTCTAGCCAGTATGTTGCCAATTCCCTTTTTTTTTCATTCGTTAATCTCCCTTCAATTCTTAGATGGCCTATTTCTATTCTTCTTTTATTAATCTTTTTCGCGTATGAGTATAATACTTTGGGGTTTTGCTTGATATTTATTTAGGGTTTTTTCTTCCAAAGTCCCGTTTTTCATTTTCTTATGATTGTATAATCGTTTTGTTCTGCATTTTCTATCTTAAACTTTTTTAGTACTATAACTTTCCATGCATTTTTTTTCTTTGTAAGACCTTTTATTTACCACTTTCTGATTTTCTGGAACAAGATCCTTCTGTCTCTTGGTATGCATGACTGATGTTTACTTTTTCTTCTTCGGTATATATTAATCCACTATTTTCTGTAATATTTATATAATATCTCCGTATTTTACCCTTATGTCATCACTTACGAAAATGTTATCCCAATCTTTGTTTAATTCTTAATTTATTTTTGACCATTTTATATTTTTACTGTAGAAGTTGTATTTTCCATATCCTTCCCACTTCTTCATTTCTTGCTTATCTCTGTTTTCACTTGCTTAGAGAGAGAGAGAGAGAGAGATAATTATTTTATGATTAGAAGAAGGAAAGTATTTTCGAATAAAAAGTAAAAACATTGGGCACGACGAGAAGAGAGACCTTACCTTACCTTCACAGACCTTACATGTTTTCCAGGCGTTGCCACAGGTCCCTCAGTGTGAG
>NC_061091.1:79641933-79654433 GCF_015104395.2 Macrobrachium nipponense | reverse complement strand
GCTATATATATATAAAAAAACTATATTAAGATCATATAATTTGCTTCCATATAAGAGAACATAAGGTAGTATCGAGGCAAGATTAAAATTCGTGAATTTTTTGCAATGCTAAAAAAAAAAAAAAAAAAAAAAAACAAAAAAAAAAAAAAAAAAAAACACCTAATCTTAAGGTCATTATACTTACTTCCAGATTAGGGAACATAGGAGAGTATCGTAACAAGATTAAAATCCTGCATGAATCTTGAGCAGTGCCAAATTAAAACAAGTGAAAACATGCACCAAATCTTCTGTATAAGGCAGAATCAGCCACGGCCCGGTGGTTGGCCTGTCCTACAGCGTTGCCAGATGCATGAGCATGGCTAACTTTAACTTTAAATAATATAAAAACTACCTAGGCTAGAGAGCTGCAATTTGGTACGTTTGGTGATTGGAGAAAATAGTGGAAAAATATATACCGAAGAAGAAAAGTAAACATCATTCATGCATACCAAGAGACAGAAGGATCTTGTTCCAGAAAATCAGAAAGTGGAAAAAGGTCTTGCAAAAGAAAAAAATGCATGGAAAGTTATAGAACTAAAAAGTAAGATAGAAATGCAGAACAAAAGATTATACAATCAAAAGAAAATGAAAAACGGGACTTGGAAGAAAAAACCCTATTAAATATCAAGCAAAACCCCAAGCTATTATACTCATATGCGAAGAAGATGAATAAAAGAAGAATAGAAAATAGGCCCTCTGAGAATTGAAGGGAGATTAACGAATGAAAAAAAGGAAAATTGCAACATACTGGCAGAACGATATAAGAGAGAATTCACCCCTAGAATAGATAATGAAGATAATGATATAGAAGTAAGGGACGAAAATAGTGAATATTTAGCTGACATAGATATTAATGAAGCTGATATTGTGCAGGCTATTAATGAAATTAAAAATGGAGCTGCTGCAGGGCCTGATGGAATTCCTGCTATTTTGTTAAAGAAAGTAGTTCATTCTATCGCAAAGCCACTTGCAATATTATTAAGACAAAGTGTAGATACAGGCAAGATTTATGATGAGCACAAATTAGCATATATTCCACCCTACTTTCAAAAGTGGATCAAGACTAGAGGCAAGTAATTATAGGCCTGTGAGTCTAACATCACATATTATGAAAGTGTATGAAAGGGTAATGAAGAAAAATATTATGAAACATTTAATAAAAAATAATTTGTTTAATAAAGGACAACATGGTTTCGTACCCGGAAAAAGTACACAAACCCAACTGTTAGTCCACCGTGAGAACATATTCAAAAATATGAAAAGCGGAAATGAAACAGATGTGGTTTATTTAGACTTGCAAAAGCTTTTGATAAAGTAGACCATAATATATTAGCGAAGAAAATTAGAAAACACAAGATATCTGTGGATAAAGTAGGAAGATGGTTTTTTTAAAAAGAATTTGTTTACACAACAGGAAAACCAGATAGTTATTGCAAACGACAGAGAAATCGGATGAAGTCAAGGTAATATCCGGTGTGCCGCAAGGTACGGTGTTAGCTGCAATACTGTTGTTATTATGATTGAAGACATAGACAATAATGTGAAGGATTCGGTAGTGAGTAGTTTCGCAGATGACACAAGAATAAGTAGAGAAATTACTTGTGATGAAGATAGGAACGCTCTACAAAGAGACCTTAACAAAGTATATGATTGGGCAGAGGTAAATAGGATGGTATTTAACTCTGATAAATTTGAATCAATAAAATTATGGAGACAGAGAAAGAAAGCTATATGCATATAAGGGACCTAATAATGAGACCATCACAAATAAGGAAGCAGTTAAAGACCTTGGTGTGATGATGAATAGGAACATGTTATGCAATGATCAAATAGCAACTCTGTTGGCAAAATGTAAAGCAAAAATGGGAATGTTGTTACGGCACTTCAAAACAAGAAAAGCTGAACACATGATTATGCTTTATAAAACATATGTTCGTAGTCCACTTGAATATTGCAATATGATATGGTACCCACACTATCTAAAGGATATTGCACAAATAGAGAGTGTACAAAGGTCCTTTACAGCTAGAATAGAAGAAGTTAAGGACCTAGACTACTGGGAAAGACTACAATTCTTAAAATTATATAGTCTAGAAAGGAGAAGAGAACGCTACATGATAATTCAGGCATGGAAACAGATAGAAGGAATAGCAGAAAATATCATGGAACTAAAAATATCAGAAAGAGCAAGCAGAGGTAGATTAATAGTGCCCAAAACTATACCAGGAAAAATAAGGAAAGCACACAGGACATTAATCCACTACGCACCAGCATCGATAATGCAGCGTCTATTCAATGCGTTGCCAGCTCATCTGAGGAATATATCAGGAGTGAGCGTAGATGTGTTTAAGAATAAGCTCGACAAATATCTAAACTGCATCCCAGACCATCCAAGATTGGAAGATGCAAAATATACCGGAAGATGTACTAGCAATTCTCTGGTAGACATTAGAGGTGCCTCACACTGAGGGACCTGGGGCAACCCGAACAAGATGTAAGGTCTGTAAGGTCTGTAAGAGGGTGGGTGATCAACATACCAATCTGGAGCCCTCTACTCACCGTAGGTTTTAAGATCTGAGGGCGGACAGGAAAAGTGCGGACGGACAGACAAATATCCAAGTCAATAGTTTTCCGTTAAAGAAAACTAAAACGCTATCACAAGGTCATATAATATGCTTCCGTCACTTTGTAACTTATAATAAACGGCTGTCATCGACATTATTAGTGAAATAATTGCAAATAATAACATACTTCAGAGGTTTAATACTGTCTCGACCACATCAGGTGGCGAGAGTTGAAAATCCTACGGAAAAAGGAAAGGAAACTGACCTTTGCGTCCACGTAACAAACCTAATTAAACGAATTCACGACCTCATTATCGTGGAAATATTGACGTCGCAAAAGGAAGTCACCAGAGAAAAACATCGGAACATCAGATCGCTGACGTAACGTGCAAAGTTAACGGTTGTTATGGGCTCATTACCGTGCAATTACGATGAGACAAATTGTAATTCTATTGCTAGAGCGAAAGATAGATATGTAATATATTGTAAGAGATTTTTTCGCAAGACAACCGTATGTATTACCTATTACACCAGTGATATTGTTATATATCAGTACCTTCTAATATTATATCTCCAGTTAACTCTTGCTTACTTTCTCTCTCTCTCTCTCTCTCTCTCTCTTCTCTCTCTCTCTCTCTCTCTCTCTCTCTCATCTTAACTGCCACCTACGTAAGTCAGCTAGCCACTATGAGTACACAATTCACATCTTATGTCAACGGAGGCGTGACGGATTTTGTGGAGGCCAGAGAGAGAGAGAGAGAGAGAGAGAGAGAGAGAGAGAGAGAGAGAGAGAGAGCACTCATCACCAGTCAGCACCACCGGGCATCACCATTCAGCACCACTCGGCAATCACCATCACTCAGCACCATTTTAAAGTAATCTCCCCAACACCAATCAAATCTCCATTTAAAAAAAAAATAATCTCTGTGTCCCCATTATAATTGTGCCTTCCAAAGCATAAGGAAAACTTACACCACATCCATATGCATTTCATTTCCTTTTCTCTTCACTCAAGAGAAAGGAAAAATTCTTTCTAAAAAAAACCCTAAGGGCATCTCACATCATCAACCAATCATTATCAGCTAATGTCCTTTGGCACTGGAAATTCATTATCAAAGGGCAAACTCGTCCCCATTGCCCCGACACAAAGAAAAAAAAGGAGTTCACCCCCCCACTAAAAAAATAAAAAGAGCTTCACCCTCCCGGTCAAGCAATGCCCCCTGAGGCAGACCACTTCTCGCCTTCCCCTTGCAATACCCTTGTGGGTCAGCAGAAATTGCGCTGAGTGCATAAGAACAAGTGGGCGCTCTCTGTCTCGAAGCAAAAAATGCAATTTAAATTAACAGTTTCGCATGCATAAAAACCATTCATACACGTATATATTAAACAAAGACGAATGCGTCTCTTTTAAACATGCGCCAATAAAGAAACACATCACTTTCTACTCCTACGGGTGTCCTAAACCAATCCCACAACTCACAGAATGATTAAACCCCTCCCCCCCCCCCCCCCCCCCCTCGGCCTCAAAAATAAAACCCGACCGCAAAACCGAATGCGCAGTAACACGCAAATACACACATACTTGCGTGTGTAATGACAACCCGATCGTCGAGCGGAAAAGAGACTTGGCAGCATGCACTAAGAAAGAAGTCTTACTGATCAACTGACCCGCTCGTGGTATCTTGCCCTGGGCAAAATGCTGAGCCAAGTTCAATTCTCCCCGCCTCATTACCACAGTTAACGGACGGACATTTCTCATTCCCTCTCACCTAGTAACTGAAATCTAACAATTTTCCACAATCTCACAAAAGGCTTTTTTGTTCGACCACCGCTGCCACCACTATTAACAACGGGAGCGTCGCCCCGGCTATTTTCATATTTGGTAAGAGTTTAGCCATAGCGGAAAGCGAACTGGTAACACTTTGTCCCTCCTCTCTCTCTCTATCTCTCTCTCTCTCTCTCTCTCTCTCTCTCTCTCAAAGCAATCACTGGCAAGAGCCTTCCTTTCTCTCTCTCTCTCTCTCTCTCTCTCTCTCTCTCTCTCTCTCGCAACCTCCACTCCGTTATCTAAGGTCACCAAATCAGAGTCGGAGCTACACAAATATATGTTTATTCAAAGTAAAGTACTAATTGAATAATTCAGGTTCTTACAGGATAATTAATACAATGATCATTTATAGTTCAAGTCTCACAGACAACCCCCCGGTATTTAATAGTCTTAATCAGTAATTAGTCACACCAATTATCTCTTCTCCAAAACACAGTCCCCTCACTAGGACACTTAGTCCCCTCCACTAGGACACTTAGTCCCCTCACTAGATCCGCCTGATAAAAGACAGGAGAACACACTAGTGAGCACACACAATTGTAAAGACAAAGTCAAAAGATTAAATGAAATAGAACATCTTTAAAAAATATCAGACTAAGCCACAACTTTGGCTAAAGCATATTGACTCTTACCCATTACAGCTTGGAACGTCACACACAGAAACAAATATAACTTTCGCAGAGCTATCCTTGCATTCTGCCTTTTCTCCCCGTAGCTGTCTCCATTGTTCTGCCTAGTTACCTTCCGTTAAGAATGAAAGAGGCGCACACGTACAGACAAACTCACGCCCTTTGTCCACACCAGAAACTACTTTCAACTAGTTCCAAAGTCACCTTCTCTCGAACTCACATACCCACAGGACGACTATTGACCTGCTTCGTAAGCATCTTAATGTCACACCATCCCAGAAAAGTTACCAGCTTTCTAAAGCTGTCGCTCGGACTCTGTCTCCATGGGAAGTTAAATATAATGAATCTGTGCATTCCTCCTTTTAACACACACACACACACACACACACACACACACACATATATAAATATATATATATATATATATATATATATATATATATATATATATATATATATATATATATATATATATATATAATATATATATATATATATATATCCAGTGTATTGTATTGTCTCTACTTTGTATATTCCATATACATATATGACCCTGAGCTAAAATAAGAGATATTATGATTATATTATTTTATTATTATTATTATTATTATTATTATTATTATTATTATTATTATTATTATCATTATTATTTTTTTATCATCCTGACGCCAGCCTTAAACCGTCACGGACAATAAGATATTACAATGCTAAAACAAAGAGCAGAATAGAGCAGTTGGGTTAAAAAGAAAAAGGATTCTGTGAGGGAGAGAGATGAATCATTCATATGGAGGTCAAGACTCGTTGTTAAGAAAATGTTCTTCGCCACAGATTGTTCGTCGGGTCTCTCTCTCTCTCTCTCTCTCTCTATCTACATCTGTCTTTCTCTGTCCCTGTCTTTACCTCCTCTCTCTCTCTCTCTCTCTCTCTCTCTCTCTCTCTCTCTCTCTCTCTCTGTCTGTCTGTCAGTAGAAATTTCTTTCTTGACCTCAATCTATCTCATCTCTCTCTCTCTTCCTGTATCTCTCTCTATCTGTCTGTCTGTCTGTCTCTCTCTCTCTCTCTCTCTCTCTCTCTCTCTCTCTCACTCTTTTCATCTTTAAAAGTCTATCTGTTTGTCTTTTTGTTATCGTCTCTCTCTCTCCTCTCTCTCTCTTCTCACACACACTCTCCTTCTTTCTACCTCTCTCTATTCTGTCTGTGTTTTTTCTAGTCTCTCTCTCTTCTCTCCTCCTGTCTCTCTCTCTTCCTCTCTCCTTCTCTCTCTCTCTCTCCCTAGTTCGTGGCCTCACTTATTCCCATCCTTAAAATGGCTTAGCAATTACAAAACTTTACTGAAAGGTCTTCCTTCCTTCATCCCCATTCTCCTCTCTCTCTCCTCTCTCCTCTCTCTCTCTCTCTCTCCTCCTTCTCTCGCTTCTCTCTCTCTCTCTCCTGACCATCCAGAGCGATTGACGTCGGAACCTGCCACAAAGTTTCCTTTCCACCGGTGAATCAATTCTCACTCACCCCCCTAACCACCACCAGCGATCGTAGCAGCCTTTGTGAGAACCGCCAGCTGTCTGGCCAAGGTTCAACAGAGACATCTCCTCCTCCAGTCGGTATCTATCACTTTTATGAGACTTCTAAGTACAAGTCTTCGTGGCTAAGTTGATGCGTGTTTCCATCTGTTGTTATTAGTCCACGCTGGTGAGTGAGATCTCGTGGAAATGTGTTGGTGAATATATTATTGTCTTTGTATATATTTAGGAGAGATGGGCTCTATTCATATGGAACAAGCCGACCAAAGGGGCTATTGACTTGAAATTCATGCTTCCAAAGAATATTATTATTATTATTATTATTATTATTATTATTATTATTATTTATTATTATTATTATTATTAATATAGATTATTATATTTATTATTATTATTAAATAATAATTGGATAAAAGGTGAACCCTATTTCTTATTATGGAAATAAACCCACCAAAGGTTCTATTGCCTTGTCACTGAATCTTCCTAAGAATAATATAGTGATTATATATATATATATATATATATATATATATATATATATATATATATATATATATATATATATATATATATATATATATATATACACACAAGCTGAACTTCAGAATGCCAAAAAAACACTCAGGTCACAGAAAAAAAAAATAAAATAAAATAAGGTCACTCGGCTACCACGTACATTACCATGGGAAGAACATGAACCCCACAACTAGCCCACCCCACCTACCCCCGGCCACCCCATCGTCCTTCATTCCTTTGCTCCATTTATTCGCAAAAGGTGAAAGGTCAAGCCCCTATTCATGATTGGATGACCTTTAATCTTTGCTTCTCCTATACATACGTACGTAGAGAACCTCGGGCTGAGTAGAAAGTTGAAGATAAGAGGAATAGTAAATGAGTATATCAATAAAACTAGGAATTAGGACACCTAAAATAATAAAGGTGTTAAATAGGACACAGAAGTGAGACCATTAATAAGTGACACAAATAATGAGAGGATAATTCAGCTACATAATTATTGTGACGAATGGGGAAGGGAACTCGGGGTTGAGAGAGAGAGAGAGAGAGAGAGAGAGAGAGAGAGAGAGACCTCTTACCTACCTTACAGACCTTACATCTTGTTCGGGTTTGCCCCAGGTCCCTCAGTGTGAGGCACCTCTAATGTCTACCAGAGAGTTGCTAGTACATCTTCCGGATATTTTGCATCTTCCAATCTTGGACGGTCTGGGATGCAGTTTAGATATCTGTCGAGCTTATTCTTAAACACATCTCCGCTCACTCCTGTTATATTCCTCAGATGAGCTGGCAACGCATTGAATAGACGTTGCATTATCGATGCTGGTGCGTAGTGGATTAATGTCCTGTGTACTTACCTTATTTTTCCTGGTATAGTTTTGGGCACTATTAATCTACCTCTCATTGCTCTTTCTGATATTTTTAGCTCCATGATGTTTTCAGCTATTCCTTCTATCTGTTTCCATGCCTGAATTATCATGTAGCGTTCTCTTCTCCTTTCTAGACTATATATAAAGGATTGTAGTCTTTCCCAGTAGTCAAGGTCCTTAACTTCTTCTATTCTAGCTGTAAAGGACCTTTGTACACTCTCTATTTGTGCAATATCCTTTGGAAGTGTGGGGTACCATATCATATTGCAATATTCAAGTGGACTTCGAACATATGTTTTATAAAGCATAATCATGTGTTCAGCTTTTCTTGTTTTGAAGTGCCGTAACAACATTCCCATTTTTAAATTTTTGCTTTACATTTGCCAATAGAATTGCTATTTGATCGTTGCATAACCATGTCCTATTCATCATCACACCAAGGTCTTTAACTGCTTCCTTATTTGTGATTGTCTCATTATTAGGTCCCCTATATGCATATAGGTTTCCTTCTCTGTCTCCATAGTTTATTGATTCAAATTTATCAGAGTTAAATACCATCCTATTTACCTCTGCCCAATCATATACTTTGTTAAGGTCTCTTTGTAGCGCGTTCCTATCTTCATCACAAGTAATTTCTCTACTTATTCTTGTGTCATCGGCGAAACTACTCACTACCGAATCCTTAACATTACTGTCTATGTCTGCAATCATAATAACAAACAGTAATGCAACTAACACCGTACCTTGTGGCACACCGGATATTACCTTGGTTTCATTCGATTTCTCATCGTTTAAAATAACTATCTGTTTTCTGTTGTGTAAAAATTCTTTTAACCATCTTCCTACTTTATCCCCTATATTATGTTTTCTAATTTTCTTCACTAATATACTATGGTCTACCTTGTCAAAAGCTTTTGCAAAGTCTGTTTCATTTCCGCTTTTCATATTTTTGTATATGTTTTCACGGTGGACTAACAGTTGGGTTTGTGTACTTTTTCCGGGTACGAAACCATGTTGTCCTATATTAAACAGATTATTTTTTATTAAATGTTTCATAATATTTTTTTCATTACCCTTTCATCACTTTTATAATATGTGATGTTAGACTCACAGGCCTATAATTACTTGCCTCTAGTCTTGATCCACTTTTGAAAGCAGGGGTAATATATGCTAATTTGTGCTCATCATAAATCTTGCCTGTATCTACACTTTTTCTTAATAATATTGCATGTGGCTTTGTGATAGAATGAACTACTTTCTTAACAAAATAGCAGGAGTTCCATCAGGCCCTGCTGCAGCTCCATTTTTTATTTCATTAATAGCCTGCACAATATCAGCTTCATTAATATCTATGTCCGCTAAATATTCACTATTTTCGTCCCTTACTTCTATATCATTATCTTCATTATCTATTGTAGGGGTGAATTCTCTCTTATATCATTCTGCCAGTATGTTGCCAATTTCCTTTTTTTCATTCGTTAATCTCCCTTCAATTCTTAGATGGCCTATTTCTATTCTTCTTTTATTAATCTTTTTCGCGTATGAGTATAATACTTTGGGGTTTTGCTTGATATTTATTAGGGTTTTTTCTTCCAAGTCCCGTTTTTCATTTTCTTTTGATTGTATAATCTTTTGTTCTGCATTTTCTATCTTACTTTTTTAGTACTATAACTTTCCATGCATTTTTTTCTTTTGTAAGACCTTTTTTCCACTTTCTGATTTTCTGGAACAAGATCCTTCTGTCTCTTGGTATGCATGACTGATGTTTACTTTTCTTCTTCGGTATATATTTATCCACTATTTTCTCTAATATTTTATATAATATCTCCGTATTTACCCTTATGTCATCACTTACGAAAATGTTATCCCAATCTTTGTTTAATTCTTAATTTATTTTTGACCATTTTATATTTTTACTGTAGAAGTTGTATTTTCCATATCCTTCCCACTTCTTCATTTCTTGCTTATCTCTGTTTTCACTTGCTTAGAGAGAGAGAGAGAGAGAGATAATTATTTTATGATTAGATAGAAGGAAAGTATTTTGAATAAAAAGTAAAAACAGGGCAAAACGAGAGAGAGAGACCTTACCTTACCTTACAGACCTTACATGTTTTCCGGGTTGCCACAGGTCCCTCAGTGTGAGGCACCTCTAATGTCTACCAGAGAGTTGCTAGTACATCTTCCGGTATATTTTGCATCTTCCAATCTTGGATGGTCTGGGATGGAGTTTAGATATTTGTCGAGCTTATTCTTAAACACATCAACGCTCACTCCTGATATATTCCTCAGATGAGCTGGCAACGCATTGAATAGACGCTGCATTATCGATGCTGGTACGTAGTGTATTAATGTCCTGTGTGCTTTCCTTATTTTTCCTGGTATAGTTTTGGGCACTATTAATCTACCTCTGCTTGCTCTTTCTGATATTTTTAGTTCCATGATGTTTTCTGCTATTCCTTCTATCTGTTTCCATGCCTGAATTATCATGTAGTGTTCTCTTCTCCTTTCTAGACTATATAATTTTAAGGATTGTAGTCTTTCCCAGTAGTCAAGGTCCTTAACTTCTTTAATTCTAGCTGTAAAGGACCTTTGTACACTCTCTATTTGTGGAATATCCTTTTGATAGTGTGGGTATCATATCATATTGCAATATTCAAGTGGACTACGAACATATGTTTTATAAAGCATAATCATATGTTCAGCTTTTCTTGTTTGAAGTGGTCCGTAAACAACATTCCCATTTTTGCTTTACATTTTGCCAACAGAATTGCTATTTGATCATTGCATAACATGTTCCTATTCATCATCACACCAAGGTCTTTAACTGCTTCCTTATTTGTGATTGTCTCATTATTAGGTCCCCTATATGCATATAGGTTTCCTTCTCTGTCTCCATAATTTATTGATTCAAATTTATCAGAGTTAAATACCATCCTATTTACCTCTGCCCAATCATATACTTTGTTAAGGTCTATTTGTAGAGCGTACCTATCTTCATCACAAGTAATTTCTCTACTTATTCTTGTGTCATCGGCGAAACTACTCACTACCGAATCCTTAACATTACTGTCAATGTCTTCAATCATAATAACAAACAGTATTGCAGCTAACACCGTACCTTATGGCACACCGGATATTACCGTGGCTTCATCCGATTTCTCATCGTTTGCAATAACTATCTGTTTTCTGTTGTGTAAAAATTCTTTTAACCATCTTCCTACTTTATCCACGATATTGTGTTTTCTAATTTTCTTCGCTAATATATTATGGTCAAAAGCTTTTGCAAAGTCTAGATAAACCACATCTGTTTCATTTCCGCTTTTCATATTTTTGAATATGTTCTCACGGTGGACTAACAGTTGGGTTTGTGTACTTTTTCCGGGTACGAAACCATGTTGTTCCATATTAAACTAATTATTTTTTATCAAATGTTTCATAATATTTTTCTTCATTACCCTTTCATACACTTTCATAATATGTGATGTTAGACTCACAGGCCTATAATTACTTGCCTCTAGTCTTGATCCACTTTTGAAAGTAGGGGTAATATATGCTAATTTGTGCTCATCATAAATCTTGCCTGTATCTACACTTTGTCTTAATAATATTGCAAGTGGCTTTGCGATAGAATGAACTACTTTCTTTAACAAAATAGCAGGAGTTCCATCAGGCCCTGCTGCAGCTCCATTTTTAATTTCCTTAATAGCCTGCACAATATCAGCTTCATTAATATCTATGTCAGCTAAATATTCACTATTTTCGTCCCTTACTTCTATATCATTTTCTTCATTATCTATTGTAGGGGTGAATTCTCTCTTATATCGTTCTGCCAATATGTTGCAAATTTCCTTTTTACATTCGTTAGTCTCCCTTCAAATCTTAGAGGGCCAATTTCTATTCTTTTATTCATCTTTTTCGCGTATGTGTATAAAAGTTTGGGGTTTTGCTTGATATTTATTAGGGTTTTTTCTTCCAAGTCCCGTTTTTCATTATCTTTTGATTGTATAATCTTTTGTTCTACATTTTCTATCTTACTTTTTAGTTCTATAACTTTCCATGCATTTTTTTCTTTTGCAAGACCTTTTTTCCACTTTCTAATTTTCTGGAACAGATCCTTCTCTCTTGGTATGCATGACTGATGTTTACTTTTCTTCTTCGGAATATATTTGTCCACTATTTTCTCTAATATTTTATATAATATCTCCGTATTTACCCTTATGTCGTCACTTACGAAAATGTTATCCCAATCTTTGTTTAATTCTTCATTTATTTCTGACCATTTTATATTTTTACTGTAGAAGTTGTATTTTCCATATCCTTCCCACTTTTTCATTTCTTGCTTATCTCTGTTTTCACTTGCTTTGGAATGGACTGTTAATTCTATGACATTATGGTCTGAGAGAGAGAGAGAGAGAGAGAGAGAGAGAGAAGAGAGAGAGAGAGAGAATTACTTTATAAAGAGATAGAAGGGAAAAGGTTTTTGAATGAATATTAACACCATGGCAAAATGAGAGAGAGAGAGAGAGAGAGAGAGAGAGAGA
>NC_061091.1:79634433-79639433 GCF_015104395.2 Macrobrachium nipponense | reverse complement strand
TAGTGTGAAAATAGAGGATAAAGCGTCTCTAAGTTAGTTTATCAAGTGTAACTATAAATCAGAACAAGATGGCAGTAAGTTCCAACTGCGGGAAGAGGTGGCGTAATTTGGCGTGTTTAGCAGATTCGCAATACGATAGGTAGCAGGAAGGGAACTGGCATTTCTCATCTATGAAATCAGCAACAGTCCCTAACCAAAAAGATACAAAAGCATTCATAGATATATTAGAAGGATATAATCCTTCAAACTGGAACAAATCTAATGAAAACATCTTGAAAATAATTGAAGAAGTTCCAAATAAAACCCAAGTGGTCAAGAGACTCATAAAGAAAATATACATAAACCAACATATTCCGACAAAGAAAATGAATAAGGTGAATCTTGTGAATATCCTAATTGATGCATTAGGAAAAAGAATGCCAAAAGCATGCAAACTGTGTAAGGTTGGTATAGCATAGTCAATCCACAAAACCTAATCAGAAAATGTGCTGCATGCAACATTCCGACCCATCCACAGTGTGCTGAGGTAATACAAGATTTGAGAAAAGATACAAGAATTTTTTGTTCAACATGTCTATCATGGATAGACAATGTTATTAAATCAAGATTGAATGTACAAATAGTTGAGGATGAAAGAAGAAGAGGAAGAGGAAGAAAGAATCAAGAAAAAGAAAGAAGAGGCAAAACGGAAGAGAAGTAAACAAAAATGCAAATGAACAGAAAAAAATAAGGAAAAGGAAAATCTAAAGAACAAGGAATAAAAGTATGGATGCAGATGATACTTCATTGATACTACATATGAGGCAATAAAGCAATCATACCAGGTAGCCGAAGAAAATAAATTACGATATGAACAACAAAAAGCAAAAAGCAAATCCCAACGAATGAGGCTTCTACCCAAGATCTATACCAATGGACGGGCGAAAGAGGAAAAAAATAGAACAAAAATAAACGAAAATCTGCAACCTTTTTGAAAAGAGGGAAATTGGCCAGATTTTGGAGAAAGATGTTAACTACAAACCATCCTAAGATATCTGTTCAAAACTATGAAATATATGGGTAAAATGTGCGAATACTTAGATGGTAATGGGGATTGGATGCATTAAGCAAATGCTGCATCCAAAAATATGTAAAATAAAACCTAAAATAAAGAAGGAAAAAGGGTAATGTAAAGTTCGACAAAAAAATGCGAAATATATGCCAACCCTGTAATCCATGAATCGTAATCCAAGTTGAATAAAATAACCAACCAAGGTAAATAAAATCCAAATAAGAAAGAAAACAAATAAAGAGAGAAATCAACGAACTATCAAAGGTAAAACAAATAGAAGAAAAAGCAAACCACCAAATGAAGATATTTGCATGAAGGTGTCAGCAAAAAAAGAAAATTTCAAAAGCATCATCTCCGTAAACCTTCTGACTCAACAAGGAGAATAATTAACTGTATTTTTATTAAGATGCAAGAGGATAATTTGCAGAAAGACGGGAAAAGAAATTGCAGATTCAAGAACACAAAATGAATAATTATGACTGAAGAAGGAATCAAATCAAATTTATGGGGGGAAAGTTAAGTTGGATTTTTTTTAAATGTCAGAAATTTTCCTGGAAATGGAAAAAAAGAACAAACAACCTTCCGCCAGAAACAGGAAAAGAGACATGGGAAAATCCTTATTACTACCAGTAATTAATGAAGGAGAAAACAACGCAAACCAATCCATAGTTGATTGAATGCGCAGGTTTTCGTTTCTCCGAGTAACTTCAAAAAGCGAAAAAATAGAGTACTTAAAGAAGAACTAACCCGCCAAAATGAAAAGAAAAATATAATATAGTGATAAAATAAGTGAAACCTGGTAAAGTTCCCCAAGAGGAACCTTGGGAATGATGATCAAATAAAAGGGAAAGGGTTCCAAACTTGTATTTAGATCAGATTAAAAAAGAAAAAATAGGAATCCAAGGGGGAAAAACCGCAAATATATGGGTCGAGAAAAAAAGCAAAAAAGGAAAAATGGGGGAAAAATATGAGAGAAATTATAGGTTCACTCCATAAATGTGAACTAATAGCGGTAGAAATTTGAATCTTGAAAAAATTGATGAAACAATAAGTAAGTATAATAGACCCTTGCCTAATAACTAAAGATGTTTTAGACTTAATAATTAAAAAAATTGGATGATATATGTAGAAATCACAAGGACTGGACTATTCTCCTATCTGGTGACTTCAACTTTCCTTTCGTAGAATGGAAAGAACGAATAGGAGATTGTGGTTGTACTTATACATATAAAAAAGAGAGTAATAGTGAGGCAGAAGATAAGAGGCAATTTGAAAAGCTATTAGATATGCTACTAGAATACAAACATTCAACAAATATAAATCACCTGCCAACAAGAAGGAAAATACTTTAGACCTAGTATTTGTGAACGAGATGAATTATGTTAAAGAAATAATAGTTTTATAATGCGAATATTTCAGACCATAATGTACCATAGAATTAACAGTTCATTCCAAAGCAAGTGAAAATAGAGATAAGCAAGAAATGAAAAAGTGGGAAGGATATGGAAAATACAACTTCTACAGTAAAAATATAAAATGGTCAGAAATTAATGAAGAATTAAACAAAGATTGGGATAACATTTTCGTAAGTGATGACATAAGGGTAAATACGGAGATGATTATATAAAATATTGGAGAAAATAGTGGAAAAATATATACCGAAGAAGAAAAGTAAACATCATTCATGCATACCAAGAGACAGAAGGATCTTGTTCCAGAAAATCAGAAAGTGGAAAAAAGGTCTTGCAAAAGAAAAAAATGCATGGAAAGTTATAGAACTAAAAAGTAAGATAGAAAATGTAGAACAAAAGATTATACAATCAAAAGAAAATGAAAAACGGGACTTGGAAGAAAAAACCCTATTAAATATCAAGCAAAACCCCAAACTATTATACTCATATGCGAAGAAGATGAATAAAAAAAAAGAAGAATAGAAATAGGCCCTCTGAGAATTGAAGGAGATTAACGAATGAAAAAAAGGAAATTTGCAACATACTGGCAGAACGATATAAGAGAGAATTCACCCCTAGAATAGATAATGAAGATAATGATATAGAAGTAAGGGATGAAATAGTGAATATTTAGCTGACATAGATATTAATGAAGCTGATATTGTGCAGGCTATTAATGAAATTAAAATGGAGCTGCTGCAGGGCCCTGATGAATTCCTGCTATTTTGTTAAAGAAAGTAGTTCATTCTATCGCAAAGCCACTTGCAATATTATTAAGACAAAGTGTAGATACAGGCAAGATTTATGATGAGCACAAATTAGCATATATTTACCCCTACTTTCAAAAGTGGATCAAGACTAGAGGCAAGTAATTATAGGCCTGTGAGTCTAACATCACATATTATGAAAGTGTATGAAAGGGTAAATGAAGAAAATATTATGAAACATTTAATAAAAAATAATTTGTTTAATAAAGGACAACATGGTTTCGTACCCGGAAAAAGTACACAAACCCAACTGTTAGTCCACCGTGAGAACATATTCAAAAAATATGAAAAGCGGAAATGAAACAGATGTGGTTATTTAGACTTTGCAAAAGCTTTTGATAAAGTAGACCATAATATATTAGCGAAGAAAATTAGAAAACACAATATCGTGGATAAAGTAGGAAGATGGTTAAAAGAATTTTTACACAACAGAAAACAGATAGTTATTGCAAACGACGAGAAATCGGATGAAGTCAAGGTAATATCCGGTGTGCCGCAAGGTGGTACGGTGTTAGCTGCAATACGTGTTTGTTATTATGATTGAAGACATAGACAATAATGTGAAGGATTCGGTAGTGAGTAGTTTCGCAGATGACACAAGAATAAGTAGAGAAATTACTTGTGATGAAAGATAGGAACGCTCTACAAACGAGACCTTAACAAAGTATATGATTGGGCAGAGGTAAATAGGATGGTATTTAACTCTGATAAATTTGAATCAATAAATATGGAGACAGAGAAGAAAGCTATATGCATATAAGGGACCTAATAATGAGACCCATCACAATAAGGAAGCAGTTAAAGACCTTGGTGTGATGATGAATAGGAACATGTTATGCAATGATCAAATAGCAACTCTGTTGGCAAAATGTAAAGCAAATGGAATGTTGTTAAGGCACTTCAAAACAAGAGAAGCTGAACACATGATTATGCTTTATAAAACATATGTTCGTAGTCCACTTGAATATTGCAATATGATATGTACCCACACTATCAAAGGATATTGCACAAATAGAGAGTGTACAAAGTCCTGTACAGCTAGAATAGAAGAAGTTAAGGACCTAGACTACTGGGAAAGACTACAATTCCTAAAATTATATAGTCTAGAAAGGAGAAGAGAACGCTACATGATAATTCAGGCATGGAAACAGATAGAAGGAATAGCAGAAAATATCATGGAACTAAAAATATCAGAAAGAGCAAGCAGAGGTAGATTAATAGTGCCCAAAACTATACCAGGAAAAATAAGGAAAGCACACAGGACATTAATCCACTACGCACCAGCATCGATAATGCAGCGTCTATTCAATGCGTTGCCAGCTCATCTGAGGAATATATCAGGAGTGAGCGTAGATGTGTTTAAGAATAAGCTCCACAAATATCTAAACTGCATCCCAGACCATCCAAGATTGGAAGATGCAAAATATACCGGAAGATGTACTAGCAACTCTCTGGTAGACATTAGAGGTGCCTCACACTGAGGGACCTGGGGCAACCCGAACAAGATGTAAGGTCTGTAAGGTAAGGTAAGGTCTCTCTCACACACACACAGAAAGCCTATTTGGCAATACAGAGCATTATCTAAGGGACAAGGCATTTGTCATTTCTCTCTCTGTATCTGTCTGTCTGTCTCTCTCTCGTCTGTCTCTTTGTCTCTCTCTCTCTCTCTCTCTCTCTCTCTTGCATTCTCTCATATGCACACATACACGTGCACAGAGAAAAAATCTATTG
>NC_061091.1:79629433-79631933 GCF_015104395.2 Macrobrachium nipponense | reverse complement strand
GAGAGAGAGAGAGAGAGAGAGAGAGAGGATAAAATCCAGAAGGAAAGAAGTAAAACTAGAGCCACGGGAAAACGTAAGAGTGGAAGTTTTATTATTTAAAAAAATATATCAGTTTTATCTTAAGGTCATAGAATTTCCTTTTAGATTAGAGAGCATGGCGGTGGGTTGGGTATCATAACAAGTTTAAAATCCTTCATGGATTATTAGCAGTTCTAAATATAAAAAAAAAAAAAACCTATATTAAGATCATATAAATTGCTTCCAGAGAAGAGAACATAAGGCAGTAACGAGGCAAGATTAAAAATTCGTGAATTATTTTTGCAATGCTAAAATAAAACAAAAAATATTCTAATCTTAAGGTCAAAATATTTACTTCCAGATTAGGGAACATAAGAGAGAATCGTAACAAGATTAAAATCCTGCATGAATTTTGAGCAGTGCCAAATTAAAACGAGTGAAAAAATGCACCGAATCTTCTGTATACTGCAGTATCAGCCACGGCCCGGTGGTTGGCCTATCATACAGCGTTGCAAGATGCATGAGCATGGCTAACTTTCACTTTAAATAATATAAAAACTACCTAGGCTAGAGGGCTGCAATTTGGTACGTTTGATGATTGGAGGGTGGGTGATCAACATACCAATCTGCAGCCCTCTACTCACCGTAGGTTTTAAGATCTGAGGGCGGATAGACAAATAACCATCTCAATAGGTCATACAATATGCTTCCGTCACTTTGTAACTTATACTAAACGGCTGTCATCGTCATTATTAGTGAAATAATTGCAAATAATAACATACTTCAGAGGTTTAACACTGTCTCGACCACATCAGGTGGCGAGAGTTGAAAATCCTTCGGAAAAAGGATAGGAAACTGACCTTTGCGTCCACTTAACAAACCCAATTAAACGAATTCACGACCTCATTATCGTGGAAATATTGACGTCGCAAAAGGAAGTCACCAGAGAAAAACATCGGAACATCAGATCACTGTCTCAGCGTGCAAAGTTAACGGTTGTTATGGGCTCATTACAGTGCAATTACGATGACACAATGTAATTTTATTGCATAGAGCGAAAGATAGATATCTAATATATTGTAAGAGACTTTTTTTGCACGACAACGTATGTATTACCTATTACACCATGATATTTTTTATACGTACACAGCATCTTAATAATAGTATTTCGTAAACGCATTACCATATGATTATGATCAGTACCTTCTAATATTATATCTCCAGTTAACTCTTGCTTACTTCTCTCTCTCTCTCTCTCTCTCTCTCTCTCTCTCTCTCTCTCTCTCTCTCTCTCTCTTAGTTGCCACTTACCTAAGTCAGCTAGCAAGTACAGGTACACAATTCACAGCTTATGTCAACACAGGTGTGATGGATTTTGGGGAGGCCTGAGAGAGAGAGAGAGAGAGAGAGAGAGAGAGAGAGAGAGAGAGAGAGAGCTCTAACCGCCACGCACGCACTCACGCACAATCGGTCAATTCGCGAGAGGCGAGATGAATTTCAATCAACAAAGCCTACTCGATTTCAAAGAGAGATATCCTTTATTTATTTATTTTTTTTGTTTTGTTTCGCGGCTTTTTTATTTTTTGTTTCTGTTTCGCGCGTTTATAAGTACGCCGCCGACACTCAAAGTCTGATTGAAACGGGAAAGTTAAAACGAAAAGAGGGAAGCGTAATATTGAATTGTTACTGCACAAATATCAACGCAGCTCAAAAGCGTCTGTGATGAGGGATGGCCGTGGGCGCGTTTGTGATGTGATTCGATCAAAAGGAAAATGTTGTATTATAAGAGCGGTTTTGGTGGACTACTGACTGACTTTCGCCTGAAGGTATTGACATCCCACGTTCGTGACGACGAAATCAGGACAAAGTTGATAGATAGAGGTATTAATTATTATTTATATACCCATCACAGATATAAGACAAAACACGTAATAAAATAATTGTTGATAAAATATATTTGACAGATATCCTAATTATGACAAATGTGAATATTGGAATTCTGATCAACAACAGTAACGAATTATCAGAATTGGAAAGACCCTGTATAGGATTAATTCGTTGAAAACTACCACTATTTTCAAACAAAATGTGTCAAAGAAGGTCCGCTCCTTGCATATTATTATTATTATTATTATTATTATTATTATTATTATTATTATTATTATTATTATTATTATTATTATTATTATTATTCTTAACGAGCGAACTGAGGAGAACTTCCAGCTACGAACATCAGCTGGAAAGAGAAATTCCAGTGGAGCTCACAATAGGGAGGGACTGTAATTAGAAACATCACCCACATGTTGCAGCAGCCAGTTCTCTCTCTCTCTCTCTCTCTCTCTCTCTCTCTCTCTCTCTCTCTCTCTCTCTCTTTTTCTTTTCTTTTTCCAGCCCTTTGATTGGCTTATCAACAACCAGTCAGGAGCGTCGTAAGGACTGGCCTAGACATCATAGATGCACGGTTCATGTGAATCTATTATAA
>NC_061091.1:79609433-79626933 GCF_015104395.2 Macrobrachium nipponense | reverse complement strand
AAAGGGTAAAAGAAAGGAATTTGATGAATATTATAATTTCAAAATTTATTACAGACAGGATGAAAAGAGAGAGATGGAGAATATTAATAATCTATTGAGAGAGAGAGAGAGAGAGCACCCGACCGGGATACAGGTATCCATCATGGACAGGTGGAAATGACTCGCTTGCGACCGAACCTTATTATTCTCTGTCTCGGCTCCATGTCCTGCTTATAATAATAATAATAATAATAATAATAATAATAATAATAATAATAATAATAATATAATAGTAATAAACTTTGTGCGAATGAAAGACACACATAACTAAGAAAGAGTCAGTGGTCGCTTGTTCATACGCTAATGACTCTTTTGTGTAAGTTAAATGGTTGGTGAGTTTTTCTTTTTCTAAATGAATATTATATAAGTGATTATGTCATGCTGTGATGCGTTATGACCTGAGATGTTATTTGGGTGTAAGTCAGGAAATATATATGTATATTTTTATTCATTTATTTAATTTTATACCTACACCATTGTGGATTTCTTCACCATGATATTGTTATGTTTTTTGAATAATAATAATAATAATAATAATAATAATAATAATAATAATAATAATAATAATAATAATAATAATAATAAAAATATAAATAATAATAATAAATAATCATAATAATAATAATAATAATAATAATAATAATAATAATAATGATTGACAAAGTCAAGAAGAAAGTATCACTCATTGATGTCGCAATACCATGGGACACCAGAGTTGAAGAGAGGAGAGGGCAAAAAATGGATAACAGTATCAAGATCTGAAAATAGAAATAAGAAGAATATGGGATATGCAGTGGAATCGTACCCATAATCATAGGAGCACTAGGCACGATCCAAGATCCCTGAAAAGGAATCTAGAAAAACTAGATGCTGAAGTAGCTCCAGGACTCATGCAGAAGAGTGTGATCCTAGAAACGGCGCACATAGTAAGAAAAGTGATGGACTGCTAAGGAGGCAGGATGCAACCCGGAACCCACACTATAAATACCACCCAGTGAATTGGAGGACTTGTGATAGAGCAAAAAAAAAAAAATAAATAAAAAAAAATAAAGAAATAAAATACAATAAATAATAATAATAACTAATAATAATAATAATAATAATAATAATAATAATAATAATAAAATAATAATAATTAATAATAATAATATGTGGCGCCGTGGAGGAGTGGGTTAGGTCCTCAATAGACTTAAGTCAAGTTAAGCAAACATTGGGGCTGGTCAGTCGTTGGATGGGTGACCGCTCTCCTCGGCGTTGATTCCTTGGGAAAGGATCTTTACCATAATTTCCTCAGTCTACTCAGCTGTAAATGAGTACCTATCCCTGATGGGTAGGGTCCAGCTATGGGTTAAATAGCAAACTCAGGCAATGATGGAAAGAAATTGAAGGAATCAAACGAAAACGATGTAAATGGAACCTCTGGCGAACAGAGGAGCTTCGTTCGGCAACCAGTTATTCAACCCAATTGTAGGGGAAGACGGTCAGGTACTTGGAGGTCGTCATTCCAGCAACTGATCACCACAACGACAGTAATCAACAGCCTGAGATTGGAGCTACAGAGCGCAAAAAGGAAGAAATGGACAAGAGAAGAAAATAAATAAGGAAATATGGATATGCTACATCAGAAAGCAACCCGACGGAGAGCAGGATATAGAAGAAGATTGTCAACATCTGGAATGAGAGGAATAACACCCCCAAACAGAGCAGAGGCTGGCAGACCAAGTAAGGAACATAAAGAAAAAGAACTGGCTCTCCCCAACAGAAAGAGAAGAATTGGGAAAGGGAAATGTCACACGACAACGAATTACACGAAGACGAACTGAGAGACGATGCACAGAAGACGACAGGGAGGATGAGGTATCAAACAACGACACACGAAGAAACACCGACGAAGTAACAGAGAGGACGGAATGGGTAGAAAAGATTAGACAATGGATGGAGCCAGATACAGAGAGAACTAAGATCCCCTCCATGAAAGCCTACAACACCAAGAAATTAAGGGAGAAAACAACGTGAGGTCAATGAAATAATGGGCCTAATACACACCAACCAGTATCACAGAAACAAATAACTTTGACATAGCAGGAGCAAGATTAGTAGCAGAACTGATGGGGATTCGAACACCAACACCACCGTCACAACCAACCCAACAGAAACCAAAACAGGCAACCTCCTTGGAAAAGGCGCCTGGAAAAAGCAATCGCTGGTGATGAGATCTGACTTGAGTAAACTGAAAGAGATGGCAGAAAAAAGGCTAAGAAGCAAGAAAACAAGGGAGGAACTCAACGAGAAATACAAAGTACAAGTGAGGGGACTAAACAACACAATAGAAGATGTAAAACAGAGGCTTAAGGCCAAAGCACACAAGATCCAACGGTACATGAACAGGAACTAAGGGATACAAACAGAAACAAACTATTCGGAACCAACAGAAAAGACTATACAGCCAACTAAGAGGGGAAGACAACCACCCAGAAATTCCTGAAGCCGAACCAAGTAAGAGACTCTGGGAAAACATGGGAGCAATCCGTATCACACAACAAACATGCAACATGGCTCCAGGAAGTCAAGGAAGAAGAAAAAGGGAGAATAAAACACAGATCACAGACATCACGACAGACACAGTCCAGACACCAACTAAAGAAAATGCCAAACTGTGGGAAAGCCCCAGGTCCCGATGAAGCCATGGATACTGGCTCAAAAACTTCAAGGCCCTACACCCACGAATAGCAGAACAACTCCAGCATTGTATCTCAAATCACCAAGCACCCCAAATGGATGACCACAGGAAGAACATCCTTAGTACAAAAAGACAAGAGTAAGGGAAATATAGCCAGTAACTACAGGCCTATCACCTGCCTACCAATAATGTGGAAGTTACTAACAGGTATCATCAGTGAAAGGCTATACAACTACCTAGAGGAGACAAACACCATCCCCACCAACAGAAAGGCTGCAGAAGGAATTGTAGGGGCACAAAAGACCAGCTCCTCATAGACAAAATGGTAATGAAGAACAGTAGGAGAAGGAAAACCAACCTAAGCATGGCATGGATAGACTATAAGAAAGCCTTCGACATGATACCACACACATGGCTAATAGAATGCCTGAAAATATATGGGCAGAGGAAAATACCATCAGCTTCCTCAAAAATACAATGCGCAACTGGAATACAATACTTACAAGCTCTGGAATAAGACTAGCAGAGGTTAATATCTGGCAGAGGGATCTTCCAGGGCGACTCACTGTCCCACTACTCTTCGTAGTAGCCATGATTCCCATGACAAAAAGTACTACAGAAGATGGATGCCGGGTACCAACTCAAGAAAAGAGGCAACAAAATCAACCATCTGATGTTCATGGACGACATCAAGCTGTATGGTAAGAGCATCAAGGAAATAGATACCTTAATCCAGATTGTAAGGATTGTATCTGGGGACATCAGGATGGAGTTGGAATAGAAAAATGCGCCTTAGTCAACATACAAAAAAGGCAAAGTAACGAGAACTGAAGGGATAAGCTACCAGATGGGAGCAACATCAAACACATAGATGAGAGGATAACAAATACCTGGGAATAACTGGAATGGAGGAGATATAAAACACCAAGAAGATGAAGGACACACGATCAGGAAAGAATATATGCAGAGACTCAAGGCGATACTCAAGTCAAAAACTCAATGGAGGAAATATGATAAAAGCCATAAACACATGGCAAGTGCCAGTAATCAGATACAGCGCAGGAATAGTGGAATGGACGAAGGCAGAACTCCGCCAGCATAGATCAGAAAAAAAACCAGGAAACAAATGACAATACACAAAGCACTACACCCAAGAGCAAATACGGACAGACTATACATAACACGAAAGGAGGAGGGAGAGGACTACTAAGTATAGAGGACTGCGTCAACATCGAAAACAGAGCACTGGGGCAATATCTGAAAACCAGTGAAGACGAGTGGCTAAAAGAGTGCATGGGAAGAAGGACTAAATAAAAGTAGACGAAGAACCCAGAAAAAAAAAAATATACAGAGACAGGAGAAAGACAGAAAGACAGAGGACTGGAACAAACAAACCAATGCACGGACAATACATGAGACAGACTAAAGAAACTAGCCAGCGATGACAATTGGCAATGGCTACAGAGGGTGGGAGAGCTAAAGAAGAAACTGAAGGAATGATAACAGCAGCACAAGATCAGGCCCTAAGAACCAGATATGTTCAAAGTACTATAGACGGAAATAACATCTCTCCCATATGTAGGAAGTGCAATACGAAAAATGAAACCATAAACCACATAGCAAGTGAATGCCCGGCACTTGCACAGAACCAGTACAAAAGAGGCATGATTCAGTGGCAAAAGCCCCTCCACTGGAGCCTGTGCAAGAAACATCAGCTACATTGCAGTAATAAGTGGTACGAGCACCATCCTGAGGGAGTGATAGAAAACTATTCAGGCAAAGATCCTCTGGGACTATGGTATCAGAACGGATAGGGTGATACGTGCAAACAGACCAGACGTGGACGTTGATTGACAAAGTCAAGAAGAAAGTATCACTCATTGATGTCGCAATACCATGGGACACCAGAGTTGAAGAGAAAGAGAGGGAAAAAATGGATAAGTATCAAGATCTGAAAATAGAAATAAGAAGGATATGGGATATGCCAGTGGAAATCGTACCCATAATCATAGGAGCACTAGGCACGATCCCAAGATCCCTGAAAAGGAATCTAGAAAAACTAGAGGCTGAAGTAGCTCCAGGACTGATGCAAAAGAGTGTGATCCTAGAAACGCGGCACACATAGTAAGAAAAGTGATGGACTCCTAAGGAGGCAGGATGCAACCCGGAACCCCACACTATAAAATACCACCCAGTCGAATTGGAGGACTGTGATAGAGCCCAAAAAAAAAAAAATAAATAAATAAATAAAAAAAAAAAATAATAATAATAATAATAATATACGTAAGACTTAATTTCTCAGTTAAAATGTCACTAAAATTCCGTCGCTTAACTAAAGACGAGAGGAACAAGTCACAAAATCTAGACGGATTGAAAGAAATGGAATATGAATGGAGGTACAGTAAAAAGATTGAAAGGGGTTACAGCTAGCCAAAGAGGCGCTGCAAAGACCATTAAGTTGTAGTGCCTACAGTACACCGCGTGAGGTGCACTGACGGCAATACCCTCAAACGTCGAAAATTCATAACAGATAATGTTCAGAGCAACAACGTAATATAACTTCATTTAATTCCTACCATTCAGTCATTCTGGTTTACCCGTGACATACAGGACAGAGATGCTCATTCCGTGATGGGAATTCTCCTGGCCGGTGAATTCCCGCTGGGCGGGAATCAGCATTTCCCGGAACTAACAGTAATCCCCACTTTGGTTTTCCACGCCAAGTCTTGCGGACAATGATCGTCAACTCATTACCGTAATGGTTCGCTGTATGATGCTTTTGGCGTCCGGAAAAAGAAGCGTAATGTCTACAAATTCGTGAATGCTGTAATAAAGTAGTTTATATTAAACTTACAACTCTCGTGTAATAATAATAATGAAAAAAGGGGGCGTTACTTCACCCACAATAGTTGGAAAGGTGTGGAGAGGGACATAGTGACTAAGCTCTCTCTCTTTCTCCTTCTCTTCTCTCTCTCTCTCTCTCTCTCTCTCTCTCTCTCTCTCTCTCTCTCTCTCTCTCTCTCTGGAAGTAAATCCAACAGCTAAACCAAGAAATAACAGTTGGAGAGGCTGGACAGCAAGATTGAAGAAAGGCAGAGGGATTGGAGTGTTAAAGTAAAAAGGCTAAAAAGAAAATAAAGTGGGTACAGTTAGGGGCCTAAGGAACGCCGTGACGTCATAACCCCTGATTCAACTTCTGCCACTAGTAAACAGATAATAATGGAGTGAGGAACACAGAGGTAACTGACCTTCTAAATGAAACTCATTCCGTAGAGGTAGAGCAAAAAAATATACCTAGACCGGTGCATTACGTTTGAGCGCATTGCCATTACAATTGAGCGCCGAAATAACTTACATTTGCTCGCAACCATTTATTACATTTGCGCGCATGCCTTTCAGGGGAAAAAACTTGTAATGTGAAATTGGAACAAGTTAATTGTAAGATGTTGATTTTCAGCAAACTTTTCATATGCACTTACGAAATCAGTAATCATAATTACATTTAGTTGCTGAAGGTAATGTTTTCATGGATTGACTGCAGTTACTATTAAGGGAGTTGAATGAATTTAAAATCTAAGGAATGAATGAAACACTTTATTGTCAAAGACATCAACGTTAAATTTTTTTTTTTACAAATTTACAAGTCTGTTTTGCATAGTACTTCAATCTAATTGCTTTCAGATATTGACGGCGTCATGAAATAACATCCGAGTTTCTGTCCCTATAGAGAGATCCTAATCCTAGTTTTTGAATCTGTCGCCACCAACTTTGACCAAGATGAAACCTGCAACACTGTATTTAGGCACTAGGAAAAACTTTTCTAAGTGCATTGTGCATTGCCAGTTCGAGGCCTAAGAGCTTCCCGACCCCATAAAAGAACCCATGATAATCATGGTAATTCCCCTTTTCCTGGATTGATTATAATGAGGGCATCATCCCCCTTAATTAGATGATCGCTTTTATCGCTGGGAGGGGGGATGGGGAAGGGTGAGACAGGGGGCAACTCATTACCGTAATGGATCGCTCTGAAATTGTGTTTTTTGAATACAAATGCAATTTGTGTCCGTGAATGGGAAATTTGTCGAGAGGAAGTGGATGTTTTTATCATTTTTTGAAATGAGGGCAGATGATATATACCTACACCTCGTTTTAAATGTCTTTTGGTTTTGCATTTAATGTCCCGCTAATTGATTTCAGTTATTAGGTGAATTTTCATCTAATTTTCCTTTCCTCTTCCGACGAAATTCACTGGGGAATTATTGGTCGAAGAGACGAATTACCTTTGAATAGGTTTTGGTGAATTGTAAGTCAATACGTTTGAGGTATTAGTCGTTCAGATGTAGTTACAATGATAATTATGCCCGAAAACATACTGAGACAATTAATAATCTCACTACTTAACCTATTTTTCTTTAATTGGCATTCTCCATTCAAACTTCACTGCCATAAAGTGGAGTTGGCTCTCACAGGATCTCGAACTCCAGTCCGAATCTTGTGACTACACCCTGAACGTTGCTTTCTCTTCCTGGCTTTCATTATCCTTTATTACTACTTTCTTTTGTTTACTTTGCAACTTTCTATTCTTGCAAGCTTCCCAAAATTTTTCTCTGGGTTGTACAGTTTCTCTCCACTAGCACATTTGATTACTGCCGGAATGTACCAACTTTCTTATCCGAAAGCTTTGAAGCTGTTCACACCACTCCAGAGAGAGAGAGAGAGAGAGAGAGAGAGAGAGAGAGAGAGAGAGAGATATGTCATTAATGAAAGAGCAAACAAGAAAATATCGGAATCCAATACAGGTACATTGACAAATAAGAGATATCCCTTACTACAGTACATCCAATAAACGTGAACACACACGCACACAAAGAGAGAGAGAGAGAGAGAGAGAGAGAGAGAGAGAGAGGATCCTCTGAAAGCTTGGAAATATAGAATTTCCTCTGTGAAAGTATATATTAACATGTTAATAATCCGCAACTTCACATTCAAATCACTTCTATACGCTCCCCGAGTTCCAATTTATTCCAGGGGGGTATGGGGGGGGCGGTCGGGGGTTCAGAAACAGCTCTCTGATTTACCCCAATTAAAATGCACATCAGTTATCAAAATGTCGAGGGGTCTTCCCCTAAATTTAAATACCTGGGACTGATGGCTCTGTCCTCCAGTAATTATAAACTCAATGGCAGGGGTGTCATCTCGTCGTGATAATTGCGTGCGTTTGAGACTGTTGAACTAATTATGAAGAAGAGTTCATAAAGCTATATCATTTTCATTATCAAAATCGTACATATATATAACTGATATATTATGCAAAGGCACGCTTACTGGAGGTGTGTGTGTGTGTTTGTGTGTGTGTGTGTGTGTGGATCCCATGCTGAGTGATGATATATATACCCCGCCGCCTCTCCTCGTAATTGGCTGGTGATATTCCTATAACTGGTTGGTAACGTCCTTCTTAACTGACTTGTGATGTCTCCCACATTGCTGGTGATATCCCCCTAACTGGCTGGTGATGTCCCCCTTAATTGGTTGGTGTCCCCTCCCTCATTTGACTGGTGGGGTCCCCCCTAATTGACTGGTGATGTACCCTTTAACTGGCTGGTGATGTTCCCTCCTCTAACTGGGTACTGATGTCCCCCAAACTGACTGGTGATGTTCCTTAATTGGCTGATGAACCACCCTAATTGGTTGGTACTGCCCCCTCTCCCCACCCTAATTGACGTGTGAGGCACAGCTACTGAAGACAAAAACAGCCAAACATTACTTTTCTTGGGTGATAGGGGAGAAAAAAAAAAAACGCCTACGTTGTGGGGAAAATGACCAGATATTATTATGGTGAACTTGAGAACTGTCATCATGGTGAAAAAAATAATAATCATATTATAACAAAATAACTGGTATCGAAGTTTCGTACGTGTGCTGAAGCAGCACAGAGTTACTAATGTCATCATGATGGTCGACCTGTTTAAAGATGATGGAGAGATAGAGAGAACACATAGGTGAGTGGACAGATATGTAAAGAATAATAAACGCAAAAAGAGTGGTTATTTTCTTGCGCGATTACAGATCAGAGTAACGCACGATATTCCTCTAGTGTTTATTTTGTATATTTATTTGGATATATAGTGCGATTAAATCTTGCATGAGTATCTGGAAAACATTTGCAATGAATCCAATTATATATTTTTCTTTTGAGAAAATATAACAAATAAAAATCAAATTTTCTGTGGAGTATAATGCTGTGTGAACCTCTCCCGTTGTGGGTGGGCCTGTGTTATCGCGGTGCCAGACTCAACAATATGGCACTAGCTTTAACCTTGAATAAAATCAAACCTACAGAAGCTAGAGGGCTGCAATTTGGTATGTTTGATGATTGGAGGGTGGCTGATTACCACACAAATATGGAGCCTCTAGCCACAGTGGTTTTGAAGATCTGGGGGCGGACAGAAAACAGAAAAAAAAATTAGTAAAAACAAATCCTTCTGGCCAGATCTGTGAGAGCTGATGTTCAGCTCAGCGATCTGGCAATACTATTTCGACGACAATGGTGGAATAATATTTAATATGTAGTCCACGATTCTGTAACGACATGACAAATTTCCCCTCCATCCTATCAAGCAGAAGCATAATGCTTGCAATGGACGTACAAAATCCCCCAAAGATTAATTCCCCGTCGTTTGGACGTTAGAGAGTTCAACATTATCCTGATAACGAGGACATCGGTCTCGGTATACGAACCGCGCCGTCATGTCAGGGAGACATTTCATTAATGTAATGGATTAGGTAACTATTCAGAGAGTATATATACGTATGAGAGGAATGTGTTCTCTGTTCAGGGGGAGCGGAAGAGCAGTGCTAAATAGCATTGGACTACGAAGGAGATTCATTAAAAAAATTAAAAAAAGTGGATGGCTGCATTATGTGATCTATTCACAAACGGCCAGAGTTCCCTCTTCTCTTCATCTTTCGAAAAATTGCGAGAGACAGAAATCAAACGGATTCATCTACGGACTCTATGACACGTAAACAGGTATAAAACCTCATCACGGATAGTGAATGAGTATTCAATACAACTACTAGAGAAAAAAAAGTTGGTTGCGAGTGTTATAAACATTTTGCAAAGAAGGAATAGAGAGACGATGAAATGATTTTCATTCATGAATTCTAAGACATATAGTAAACAGAGGCAAAAACTCATTTCACAGAGAGTGAAAGGTATTTAATACCATTAATGGAGAATAAAACTGAGCTACGAGCGCGAGGGTAACATAAACCAGAGAGAGAGAGAGAGAGAGAGAGAGAGAGAGAGAGAGAGAGAGAGAGAGAGAGAGAGAGAGAGCACAGCTACGTAAATACATCGGATTTTCACTTCTACAACTGATGGAATAATATTTCTCAGTTGTCAAGCAAGTAGCATCATCATGTGATCTTTATGATTCTTTTGAAATAATTGCTCCAAGAGGAGGAGGAACTCCCTTTTGCAACAAATAGTTGTTGCATTCATTACTTTATCATCTCTCGTGAGAATATTATAAATCTCGAATGAAACTATACATTCTCACCTACCTTCTCCATACTGGCAGAGGGACAATGCAAGAAACAGTGTCTTTTGCTTTCCTTACCTGAAAAGAATAAATATTATTATTATTATTATTATTATTATTATTATTATTATTATTATTATATTATCCAGAGGATGATCCCTATTCATATGGAACTAGCCCACTACAAGGGCCATTAACTTGGAATCCAAGCCTCAAAAGAATAATAAAATGGTGTTTTGAAAGAAGTAACAGAAGGTAATGGGAAATACAGAAAGATGATAATATATCAGTTATTAGAAAAGAAAATGAAATTAACAATTGAATGAATAAACAACGTAGAAATATGAATGAGGTGCGTAACAAGTTTATCAGTTTGTTACTTTTTGAGAGAGAGAGAGAGAGGGAGAGAGAGAGAGAGAGAGAGGAGATCATATCTAAATACTTTATAACATAAAGGTTCATTAGACGTGCGCTACAATATCACTCGTTCACTTGCAAAATTGCAAAACATGAGTTTTTTTTTAATCAGTCCATTGGCGTCAATAATACGATTATAAATAAGACATAGGAGTCTGGGCTCCCAATACTCCCAGCTAAAACAGACAAGTAGTCTGGTAAGTAAATTACGTATTAAGTCGACGTTTCTAAGCTAAATAAACGAAAGGTGCCAAAAGTCTTTTTGAAAACTGTGTCAAGAAGTAATCACAGACCTTACAGACCTTACAGACCTTACATCTTGTTCTGGGTGCCCCAGGTCCCTCAGTGTGAGGCACTTCTAATGTCTACCAGAGAGTTGCTAGTACATCTTCCAGTATATTTTGCATCTTCCAATCTTGGATGGTCTGGGATGCAGCTTAGATATTTGTCGAGCTTATTCTAAAAACACATCTACGCTCACTCCTGATATATTCCTCAGATGAGCTGGCAACGAATTGAAATAGACGTTGCATTATCGATGCTGGTGCGTAGTGGATTAATGTCCTGTTTGTTTTCCTTATTTTTCTTTGTATAGTTTTGGGCGGACTATTAATCTACCTCTGCTTGCTCTTTCTGATATATTTAGCTCCATGATGTTTTCGGCTATTCCTTCTATTTGTTTCCTTGCCTGAATTATCATGTAGCGTTCTCTTCTCCTTTCTAGAATATATAATTTTAAGGATTGTAGTCTTTCCCATTAGTCAAGATTCTTAACTTCTATTCTAGCTGTAAAGGACCTTTGTACACTCTCTAATTGTGCAATATGCTTTTGATAGTGTGGGTACCATATCATATTGCAATATTCAAATGGACTACAAACATATGTTTTATAAAGCATAATCATGTGTTCAGCTTTTCTTGTTTTGAAGTGCCGTAACAACATTCCCATTTTTGCTTTACATTTTGCCAATAGAATTGCTATTTGATCATTGCATAACATGTTCCTATTCATCATCACACCAAGGTCTTAACTGCTTCCTTATTTGTGATTGTGTATTATTAGGTCCCCTATATGCATTTAGCTTTCCCTCTCTGTCTCCATAATTGATTCAAATTTATCAGAGATAAATACCATCCTATTTACCTCTGCCCAATCATATACACTGTTAAGGTCTCTTTGTAGTGCATTCCTATCTTCATCACAAGTAATTTCTCTACTTATTCTTGTGTCATCGGCGAAGCTACTCACTACTGAGTTCTTAACATTACTGTCTATGTCTGCAATCATAATAACAAAACATTAATGCAGCTAACACCGTACCTTGTGGCACACCGGATATTACCTTAGCTTCATCCGATTCCTCATCGTTTGCAATAACTATCTGTTTTCTGTTGTGTAATAATTCTTTTAACCATCTTCCTACTTTATCCACTATATTATGTGTTCTAATTTTCTTCGTTAATATATTATGATCTACCTTGGCAAAAGCTTTTGCAAAGTCTAGATAAACCACATCTGTTTCATTCTGCTTTTCATATTTTTGTATATGTTCGTCATGGGGTGGACTAAACAGTGGGTTTTGTGTACCTTTTCCGGATACGAAAACCATGTTGTCTATATTAAAACAGATTAGTTTTTTATTAAATGTTTTCATAATATTTTCTTCATTACCCTTTCATTGCACTTTCATAATATGTGATGTTCGACTCACAGGCCTATATTAACTTGCCTCAAAGTCTTGATCCACTTTTTGAAAGTAGGGGGTAATATATGCTAATTTGTGCTCATCATAAATCTTTCCTGTATCTACACTTTGTCTTAATAATATTGCAAGTGGCTTTGTGATAGAATGAACTACTTTCTTTAACAAAATAGTAGGCAGAGACACCATCAGGCCCTGCTGCAGCTCCATTTTTAATTTCATTAATAGCCTGCACAATATCAGCTTCATTAATATTCTACGTGTGCTAAAATATCATATTTTTCTTCTCTTACATCTATATCATTATCTTCATTATCAATTCTAGGGATGAATTCTCTCTTATATCATTCTGCCAATATGTGCATATTTCCTTTTTTTCATTCGTTAATCTTCATTCAATTCTTAGAGGGCCTATTTCTATTCTTGTTTATTCATCTTTTCGCATATGAGTACAATTGTTTGGGGTTTTGCTTGATATTTACTAGGGTCTTTTCTTCCAAGTCCCGTTTTTCATTTTCTTTTCATTGTATAATCTTTTGTTCTGCATTTTCTATCTTACTTTTTAGTTCGATCACTTTTTTCCACTTTACTTTCTGATTTTCTGGAACAAGATCCTTCTGTCTCTTGGTATGCATGACTGATGTTTACTTTTCTTCTTCGGTATATTTATTCCACTATTTTCTCTAATATTTTATATAATATCTCCGCAATTACCTTTATATCATCACTTACGAAAATGTTATCCCAATCATTGTTTAATTCTTCATTTATTTCTGAGTATTTTATATTTTTACTGTAGAAGTTGTATTTTCCATATCCTTCCCACTTTTTCATTTCTTGCTTATCTGTTTTCACTTGCTTTGGAATGACTGTTAATTCTATGACATTATGGTCTGAAATACTTGCATTATAAACTATTATTTCCTTAACATAATTCACCCTCGTTCACAAATACTAGGTCTAAAGTATTTTCCTTTTCTTTGTTTGGCAGGTGATTATTTGTTGAATGTTGTATTCTAATAGCATATCTAATAGCTTTTCGAATTGCCTCTTATCTTCTGCACTACTATTACTCTCTTTTTTATATGTATAAATACAACCACAATCTCCTATTAGTTCTTTCCAGTCTACAAAAGGAAAGTTAAAGTCTCCGAATAGGAGAATAGTCTAGTCCTTGTGATTTCTACATATATCATCCAATTTTTATATATTGTGTCAAACTCTTTTTTAGTATTATGGGTCTATATATTACTATGTTCATAAAAATTTTTCAGATTCAATTCTACTGCTATAGTTCAACATTCTGAGTTACTATATTTCTCATATATTTTTCCTTGTTCTTTGTCTTTCCCATAATTGCGGTTCCCCCTTGATTTCTATTTTTTCTATCTGATCTATAAGTTTGGAACCTTTTTATTTCATCTTTATTCCCAGTATGTTGGGAATACCAGGTTTCACTTATATTCATTATATCTATTTTCTTTTCAATTTGGGTTAATACTTCTAAGTACTCTACTTTTCTTTTTGAGTTACTCGTAACTAAACCCTGCGCATTCATCACTATGACGGTTTGCGTTTCTCCTTCCTTTAATATGGTTAATAATAAGGATTTTCCCACGTCTCTTTCCTTTCTGGTATGTTGTTTCTTTTCTTCATTCCAGAAATTCTGACATTAAAAAAATCCAAACTTTTCCATAATATTTGCTCTTCCTTCCTCACAATTATTCATTTTGTGTCTGAATCTGCAATTTTCTCCGTTTCTGCAACATCCTATTGCATCGTAAATACAGTATTTATCTCTGAGCTGTATCTTGGGGCTGATGCTTGGAAATTCTTTGCTGACCCTCCATATTGCGGTGATGGCTTGCTTTTTTCCTTCATCTCATATTCTTTGTTCCTCTCTTTATTTGTTTCTTTCTTTTTTGGATTTTATTATTTGATTGATTATTTATTTGATTTTGATTCATGGCTACAGGGTGCATATATTTACATTTTTTTGTCGAACTTACATCCTTTTCCTTTTTTTAGGTTTTGCATATTTTTAGATGTAGATCTATGCAATCATCCTCATAGCCGTCTAGGTATGTACATTCACCATAGATTTCATAGTTGTGATATACCTTGGGATGTTTGTAGTAACTCTTTCTCCGAATCAGCAATTCCATATTTTCAAAAGGGTGCAGACTTTGTCTTTCTTGTCTATTTTTTCCTCTTTCCCATCAGTATGCAGATCTGGGTAGAGCCTCTCGGGATTTTCTTTTGTGTTGTCATATCATAATTTATTTCTTCGTAAGTATGCTGCTTGATAGCCTCATATGTAGTATCAATGAGTATCTCTGAATCCATAGTTTTATCTAGTCTTTGTTTTCCCTATTTTTTCTGTCATTTCAGTTTTTTTTACTATCTCTTCCGTTTTCCTCTTCTTCTTCTTCCTCTTCCTCTTCTTCTTCATCCTCAACTATTTGTGCATTCAATCTTGATTTAATAACATTGTCTATCCGAGATAGACATGTTGAGCAAAATATTCTGGAATCCTTACTCATATCTTGCATTACTTCAGCACATTGAGGATGCATTGGAATGTTGCATGCAGAACATTTTTCTGATCAGGTTTTGTGATTAACTATGCCATACCACCAACCTTACACCAGTTTGCATGCTTTTGGCATTCTTTTTCCTATTGCATCGATTAGGATATTCACAATGTTCACCTTATTCATTTTCTTTGTCGGAATATGTTAATTGATTCAAATTTTCTTTATGAGTCTCTTGACCACTTGGATTTTATTCTTCAATTATTTTCAAGATGTTTTCTGTTGATTCTAGTTTGAAGGATCTTATCCTTCTAATATATCTATGAATGCTTTTGTAACTTTTTGGTTAGGGCTGTTGTTGATCTCATAGGTGACAAATGCCAGCTCCCTTCCTGCTACCTCATCGTATTGCGGATCTGCTAAACATGCTAAATTTCGCCATTTTTTCCACAGTTGGAACTTACTGCCATCTTGATCTGATGTACAGTATTTCACTTGATAAACTAACTTAGTAGATGCTTTATCCTATTATCTTCACAATAATCTTATCACCGACAGTTCACGAATACTTCTAGATATTTTTCAATTTCCAGATGTGTCTTAAACGCGTGACATCTGTTGATTAATCAGACTGTGCGTGGGAACGTCTCACCAAGCAAAATGGCACAGAGAGAGAGAGAGAGAGAGAGAGAGAGAGAGAGAGAGAGAGAGAGAGAGAGAGAGATTCATTCATGTGAAAGCACCGTCTGTCGATACCTCGTTACAGAAAAGCTATGGAATAAAAGAAAGACCGGAAAAAAGATAATCAAAATTTCCCAAAGGCTGAAATATTTCTCCAAAAAAATGGTTCAAGGCACCGTACATGAAAGAAATAAAAGAGAGATATAAATGATTCAATGCCATTACTTGACCTTAATCATCTCTCTCTCTTCTCTCTCTCTCTCTCTCTCTCTCTCTCTCTCTCTCTTTCTCTGTCGCTCTTTCTCTGTATTTATAGGAACGATTTACAACTAACTTACCACTTCACATTAAACCTGCTCCTACAGATAAGTGAGCACACGATGTCTCCTCTTAGGATGGACTAACAAGTCTTTTAGACATCCTAATCCTTGTAACTCACATACAACTTCATCTCTCATCCACACTTTAATTCCATAAAGGAGAGCGGCTCAACAATCTACCTTAACACTTTCCATCGACACTTCACACCCATTCAAATTTTTTGGTAATAGGACCTGCAACGCCTCTTTCTGTTGTATCTTAACTTTTATCAGTTACATACATACATATATATACATGTATATAAATACATTTGTACACACTTAAGCAGTAAATAAATTATTTATTCATATTTGAAAAAAGAGAATACAATTCGAAGGAAAAAATCATGGCAAATCTACACAAACATATCGAGACGTTATTCTTAAGGGCTTCATAAATATATCCCAAGTAGCTTACTTTTATCTATTACTGTCAATATATTGTGTCTAATTCATTTAAATTTTTATTTATCATTTATTAATATATTGTGTGTAATTCATTTACATTCTTATCTATTTATTTATTAATTTGTTAATTGGAAAAGCAAATCCACACTAGTATGTCTTTTGGTTTTATTATTTAAAATACCAACAGACACTACTGTGGATTGTTTTCCATTTTATTGACTCATGTGATTATTAGTTTTCTTTGAATTTGTTAATTGATAATTGTTTTCTAACACTGATCTCATCTTTCTGCATTTTATTATCTTCTCTAATTTCTTTCAAATGAACACCATAGTATTCTTTGGAAGCTTGAAGAATTTCAAGTCAGTGGCCCCTTTGGTGGCTTGTTCCATATTAATGGGTTCTTCATCTTCTGAATAATAATAATAATAATAATAATAATAATAATAATAATAATAATAATAATAATAATAATAATAATAATAATAATAATAATAATAATAATGTGTGTCATAAAAGTAAAACAAACATATTAATATACTCTAACATATAATTGTGGATGTTTATGGACACAGATTGTTATCACAATACTGTGAATTTCTTAACAACAAGAACAACAGCAGCAACAAAAACAGCAACAGCAACAACAGAAACAACAACAACAACAACAACAACAACAACAACAACAATAATAATAATAATAATAATAATAAAGCATAGATCAGAAAACCAGGAAAACATATGACAATATACAAAGCATTACACCCAAGAGCAAATACGGACAGACTATACATAACCCGAAAGGAAGGAGGGAGAGGACCACTAAGTATAGAGGACTGCGTCAACATCGAGAATAGAGCACTGGGGCAATATCTGAAAACCAATGAAGACGAGTGGCTAAAGAGTGCATGGGAAGAAGGACTAATAAAAGTAGACGAAGACCCAGAAATATACAGAGACAGGAGAATGACAGACAGAACAGGGGACTGGCACAACAAACCAATGCACGGACAATACATGAAACAGACTATAGAACTAGCCAGCAATGACACATGGCAATGGCTACAGAGGGGAGAGTTAAAGAAGGAAACTGAAATGAATGGATAACATGCGGCACAAGATCAGGCCCTAAGAA
>NC_061091.1:79580963-79608933 GCF_015104395.2 Macrobrachium nipponense | reverse complement strand
TTCTTAGGGCCTGATCTTGTGCCGCTGTTATCATCCATTCAGTTTCTTCTTTAACTCTCCCCTCTGTGCCATTGCCATGTGTCATTGCTGGCTAGTTCTATAGTCTGTTTCATGTATTGTCCGTGCATTGGTTTGTTGTGCCAGTCCCCTGTTCTGTCTGTCATTCTCCTGTCTCTGTATATTTCTGGTCTTCGTCTACTTTTTATTAGTCCTTCCTTCCCATGCACTCTTTAGCCACTCGTCTTCATTGGTTTTCAGATATTGCCCCAGTGCTCTATTCTCGATGTTGACGCAGTCCTCTATACTTAGTGGTCCTCTCCCTCCTTCCTTTCGGGTTATGTATAGTCTGTCCGTATTTGCTCTTGGGTGTAATGCTTTGTATATTGTCATATGTTTCCTGGTTTTCTGATCTATGCTTTATTATTATTATTATTATTATTATTATTGTTGTTGTTGTTGTTGTTGTTGTTGTTGTTTTCTGTTTGTTGCTGTTGCTGTTTTGTTGCTGCTGTTGTTCTTGTTGTTAAGAAATTCACAGTATTGTGATAACAATCTGTGTCCATAAACATCCACAATTATATGTTAGAGTATATTAATATGTTTGTTTTACTTTTATGACACACTTATTATTATTATTATTATTATTATTATTATTATTATTATTATTATTATTATTATTATTATTATTATTATTATTATTATTATTATTATTATTATTATTATTATTATTATTATTATTATTATTATTATTCAGAAGATGAAGAACCCCATTAATATGGAACAAGCCCACCAAAGGGGCCACTGACTTGAAATTCTTCAAGCTTCCAAAGAATACTATGGTGTTCATTTGAAAGAAATTAGAGAAGATAATAAAATGCAGAAAGATGAGATCAGAGTTAGAAAACAATTATCAATTAACAAATTCAAAGAAAAACTATAATCACATGAGTCAATAAAAATGGAAAAACAATCCACAGTATGTCTGTTGGTATTTTAAATAATAAAACCAAAAGACATACTACTGTGGATTTGCTTTTCCAATTAACAAATTAATAAATAAATAGATAAGAATGTAAATGAATTACACACAATATATTAATAAATGATAAATAAAAATTTAAATGAATTAGACACAATATATTGACAGTAATAGATAAAAGTAGCTACTTGGGATATATTTTATGAAGCCCTTGAGAATAACGTCTCGATATGTTTGTGTAGATTTACCAGATTTTTCCTTCGAATTGTATTCTCTTTTTTCAAAATCTGAATAAATAATTATTTGACTGCTTAAGTGTGTTTACAAAGTATTTATATACAGTATATATATGTATGTATGTAACTGATAAAAGTTAAGATACAACAGAAAGAGGCGTTGCAGGTCCTATTACCAAAAAATTTGAATGGGTGTGAAGTGTCGATGGAAGTGTAAGGTAGATTGTTGAGCCGCCTCTCCTTTATGGAATTAAAGTGTGGATGAGAGATGAAGTTGTATGTGAGTTACAAGGATTAGGATGTCTAAAAGACTTGTTAGTCCATCCTAAGAGGAGACATCGTGTGCTCACTTATCTGTAGGAGCAGGTTTAATGTGAAGTGGTAAGTTAGTTGTAAATCGTTCCTATAAATACAGAGAAAGAGCGACAGAGAAAGAGGAGAGAGAGAGAGAGAGAGAGAGAGAGAGAGAGAGAGAGAGAGAGAGAGAGAGAGAGATGATTAAGGTCAAGTAATGGCATTGAATCATTTATATCTCTCTTTTATTTCGTTTCATGTACGGTGCCTTGAACCATTTTTTTGGAGACAAATATTTCAGCCTTTGGGAAATTTTCGTTTATCTTTTTTCCGGTCTTTCTTTTATTCCATAGCTTTTGTCTGTAACGAGGTATCGACAGACGGTGCTTTCACATGAATGAATCTCTCTCTCTCTCTCTTGGTGTGATGATGAATAGGAACATGTTATGCAATGATCAAATAGCAACTCTGTTGGCAAAATGTAAAGCAAAAATGGGAATGTTGTTACGGACACTTCAAAACAAGAAAGCTGAACACATGATTATGCTTTATAAAACATATGTTCGTAGTCCACTTGAATATTGCAATATGATATGGTACCCACACTATCAAAAGGATATTACACAAATAGAGAGTGTACAAAGGTCCTTTACAGCTAGAATAGAAGAAGTTAAGGACCTAGACTACTGGGGAAAGACTTACAATTCTTAAAATTATATAGTCTGGAAAGGAGAAGAAGAACGCTACATGATAATTCAGGCATGGAAACAGATAGAAGGAATAGCAGAAAATATCATGGAACTAAAAATATCAGAAAGAGCAAGCAGAGGTAGATTAATAGTGCCCAAAAATATACCAGGAAAAATAGGAAAGCACACAGGACTTAATCCACTACGCACCAGCATCGATAATGCAGCGTCTATTCAATGCGTTGCCAGCTCATCTGAGGAATATATCAGGAGTGAGCGTAGATGTGTTTAAGAATAAGCTCGACAAATATCTAAACTGCATCCCAGACCATCCAAGATTGGAAGATGCAAAATATACCGGAAGATGTACTAGCAACTCTCTGGTAGACATTAGAGGTGCCTCACACTGAGGGACCTGGGGCAACCCGAACAAGATGTAAGGTCTGTAAGGTAAGGTAAGGTCTCTCTCTCTCTCTCTGTGCCATTTTGCTTGGTGAGACGTTCCCACGCACAGTCTGATTAATCAACAGATGTCACGCGTTTAAGACATACTGGAAAAATTGAAAAAAATATCTAGAAGTATTCGTGAACTGTCGGTGATAAGATTATTGTGAAGATAGTAGGATAAAGCATCTACTAAGTTAGTTTATCAAGTGAAATACTGTACATCAGATCAAGATGGCAGTAAGTTCCAACTGTGGAAAAAAATGGCGAAATTTAGCATGTTTAGCAGATCCGCAATACGATGAGGTAGCAGGAAGGGAGCTGGCATTTGTCAACCTATGAGATCAACAACAGCCCGCCTAACCAAAAGTTACAAAAAGCATTCATAGATATATTAGAAGGATAAGATCCTTCAAAACTAGATCAACAGAAACATCTTTGAAAATAATTGAAGAAGTTCCAAATAAAATCCAAGTGGTCAAGAGACTCATAAAGAAAATTTAAATCAATTAACATATTCCGACAAAGAAAATGAATAAGGTGAACATTGTGAATATCCTAATCGATGCAATAGGAAAAAGAATGCCAAAAGCATGCAAACTGTGTAAGGTGTGGTATGGCATAGTTAATCCACAAAACCTGATCAGAAAATGTTCTACATGCAACATTCCAATGCATCCTCAATGTGCTGAAGTAATGCAAGATATGAGAAAGGATTCCAGAATATTTTGCTCAACATGTCTATCTCGGATAGACAATGTTATTAAATCAAGATTGAATGCACAAATAGTTGAGGATGAAGAAGAAGAGGAAGAGGAAGAAGAAGAAGAGGAAAACGGAAGAGAAGTAAAAAAAAACTGAAATGACAGAAAAAAATAAGGAAAACAAAGAACTAGATAAAACTATGGATTCAGAGATACTCATTGATACTACATATGAGGCTATCAAGCAGCATACTTACGAAGAAATAAATTATGATATGACAACACAAAAGAAAATCCCGAGAGGCTCTACCCAGATCTGCATACTGATGGGAAAGAGGAAAAAATAGACAAGAAAGACAAAGTCTGCACCCTTTTGAAAATATGGAATTGCTGATTCGGAGAAAGATGTTACTACAAACATCCCAAGGTATATCACAACTATGAAATCTATGGTGAATGTACATACCTAGACGGCTATGAGGATGATTGCATAGATCTACATCTAAAAATATGCAAAACCTAAAAAAAGGAAAAGGATGTAAGTTCGACAAAAAAATGTAAATATATGCACCCTGTAGCCATGAATCAAAATCAAATAAATAATCAATCAAATAATAAAATCCAAAAAAAGAAAGAAACAAATAAAGAGAGGAACAAAGAATATGAGATGAAGGAAAAAAGCAAGCCATCACCGCAATATGGAGGGTCAGCAAAGAATTTCCAAGCATCAGCCCCAAGATACAGCTCAAGAGATAAATACTGTATTTACGATGCAAGAGGATGTTGCAGAAACGGAGAAAATTGCAGATTCAGACACAAAATGAATAATTGTGATGAAGGAAGAGCAAATATTATGGAAAAGTTGGATTTTTTAATGTCAGAATTTCTGGAAATGAAGAAAAGAACAACATACCAGAACAGGAAAGAGACGTGGGAAAATTCTTATTATTAGCCATATTAAAGGAAGGAGAAAACGCAAACCATCATAGTGATGAATGCGCAGGGTTTAGTTACGAGTAACTCAAAAAGAAAAGTAGAGTACTTAGAAGTATTAACCCAAATTGAAAAGAAAATAGATATAATGAATATAAGTGAAACCTGGTATTCCCAACATACTGGGAATAACGATGAAATAAAAAGGTTCCAAACTTATAGATCAGATAGAAAAAATAGAAATCAAGGGGGAACCGCAATTATGGGAAAGACAAAGAACAAGGAAAAATATATGAGAAATATAGTAACTCAGAATGTGAACTAATAGCAGTAGAATTTGAATCTGAAAAATTTATGAACATAGTAATATATAGACCCACTAATACTAAAAAAGAGTTTGACACAATAATAGAAAAATTGGATGATATATGTAGAAATCACAAGGACTAGACTATTCTCCTATCCGGAGACTTTAACTTTCCTTTTGTAGACTGGAAAGAACTAATAGGAGATTGTGGTTGTATTTATACATATAAAAAAGAGAGTAATAGTAGTGCAGAAGATAAGAGGCAATTCGAAAAGCTATTAGATATGCTACTAGAATACAACATTCAACAAATAAATCACCTGCCAACAAGAAAGGAAAATACTTTAGACCTAGTATTTGTGAACGAGGTGAATTATGTTAAGGAAATAATAGTTTATAATGCAAGTATTTCAGACCATAATGTCATAGAATTAACAGTCATTCCAAAGCAAGTGAAAACAGATAAGCAAGAAATGAAAAAGTAGGAAGGATATGGAAAATACAACTTCTACAGTAAAAATATAAAATACTCAGAAATAAATGAGAATTAAACAATGATTGGGAAATACATTTTCGTAAGTGATGATATAAAGGTAAATACGGAGATATTATATAAAATATTAGAGAAAATAGTGGATAAATATATACCGAAGAAGAAAAGTAAACATCAGTCATGCATACCAAGAAACAGAAGGATCTTGTTCCAGAAAATCAGAAAGTGGAAAAAAGTGATCGAACTAAAAAGTAAGATAGAAAATGCAGAACAAAAGATTATACAATGAAAAGAAAATGAAAAACGGGACTTGGAAGAAAAGACCCTAGTAAATATCAAGCAAAACCCCAAACAATTGTACTCATATGCGAAAAAGATGAATAAAACAAGAATAGAAATAGGCCCTCTAAGAATTGAAGGGAGATTAACGAATGAAAAAAAGGAAATATGCAACATATTGGCAGAATGATATAAGAGAGAATTCATCCCTAGAATTGATAATGAAGATAATGATATAGATGTAAGAGAAGAAAATAATGAATATTTAGCACACGTAGATATTAATGAAGCTGATATTGTGCAGGCTATTAATGAAATTAAAAATGGAGCTGCAGCAGGGCCTGATGGTGTCTCTGCCTACTATTTTGTTAAAGAAAGTAGTTCATTCTATCACAAAGCCACTTGCAATATTATTAAGACAAAGTGTAGATACAGGAAAGATTTATGATGAGCACAAATTAGCATATATTACCCCTACTTTCAAAAGTGGATCAAGACTTGAGGCAAGTAATTATAGGCCTGTGAGTCTAACATCACATATTATGAAAGTGCATGAAAGGGTAATGAAGAAAAATATTATGAAACATTTAATAAAAAATAATCTGTTTAATATAGGACAACATGGTTTCGTATCCGGAAAAGGTACACAAACCCAACTGTTAGTCCACCATGAGAACATATACAAAAATATGAAAAGCAGAAATGAAACAGATGTGGTTTATCTAGACTTTGCAAAAGCTTTTGCCAAGGTAGATCATAATATATTAGCGAAGAAAATTAGAACACATAATATAGTGGATAAAGTAGGAAGATAGTTAAAAGAATTATTACACAACAGAAAACAGATAGTTATTGCAAACGATGAGGAATCGGATGAAGCTAAGGTAATATCCGGTGTGCCACAAGGTACGGTGTTAGCTGCATTAATGTTTGTTATTATGATTGCAGACATAGACAGTAATGTTAAGAACTCAGTAGTGAGTAGTTTCGCCGATGACACAAGAATAAGTAGAGAAATTACTTGTGATGAAGATAGGAATGCACTACAAAGAGACCTTAACAGTGTATATGATTGGGCAGAGGTAAATAGGATGGTATTTATCTCTGATAAATTTGAATCAATTATGGAGACAGAGAGGGAAAGCTAAATGCATATAGGGGACCTAATAATACACAATCACAAATAAGGAAGCAGTTAAAGACCTTGGTGTGATGATGAATAGGAACATGTTATGCAATGATCAAATAGCAATTCTATTGGCAAAATGTAAAGCAAAAATGGGAATGTTGTTACGGCACTTCAAAACAAGAAAAGCTGAACACATGATTATGCGTTATAAAACATATGTTAGTAGTCCATTTGAATATTGCAATATGATATGGTACCCACACTATCAAAAGCATATTGCAAATTAGAGAGTGTACAAAGGTCCTTTACCAGCTAGAATAGAAGTTAAGAATCTTGACTAATGGGAAAGACTACAATCCTTAAAATTATATATTCTAGAAAGGAGAAGAGAACGCTACATGATAATTCAGGCAAGGAAACAAATAGAAGGAATAGCCGAAAACATCATGGAGCTAAATATATCAGAAAGAGCAAGCAGAGGTAGATTAATAGTGCCCAAAACTATACAAAGAAAAATAAGGAAAGCAAACAGGACATTAATCCACTACGCACCAGCATCGATAATGCAACGTCTATTCAATTCGTTGCCAGCTCATCTGAGGAATATATCAGGAGTGAGCGTAGATGTGTTTTAGAATAAGCTCGACAAATATCTAAGCTGCATCCCAGACCATCCAAGATTGGAAGATGCAAAATATACTGGAAGATGTACTAGCAACTCTCTGGTAAGACATTAGTGCCCTCACACTGAGGGACCTGGGGCACCAGAACAAGATGTAAGGTCTGTAAGGTCTGTAAGGTCTGTGATTACTTCTTGACACAGTTTTCAAAAAGACTTTTGGCACCTTTCGTTTATTTAGCTTAGAAACGCCGACTTAATACGTAATTTACTTACCAGACTACTGGTCTGTTTTAGCTGGGAGTATTGGGAGCCCAGACTCCTATGTCTTATTTGTAATCGTATTATTGACGCCAATGGACTGATTAAAAAAAAACTCATGTTTTGCAATTTTGCAAGTGAACGAGTGATATTGTAGCGCACGTCTAATGAACCTTTATGTTATAAAGTATTTAGATATGATCTCTCTCTCTCTCTCTCTCTCTCTCTCTCTCTCTCTCTCTCTCTCTCTCTCTCAAAAAGTAACAAACTGATAACTTGTTACGCACCTCATTCATATTTCTACGTTGTTTATTCATTAAATTGTTAATTTCATTTTTCTTTTCTAATAACTGATATATTATCATCTTTCTGTATTTCCCATTACCTTCTGTTACTTCTTTCAAAAACACCATTTTATTCTTTTGAGGCTTGGATTCCAAGTTAATGGCCCTTGTAGTGGGCTAGTTCCATATGAATAGGGATCATCTTCTGGATAATAATAATAATAATAATAATAATAATAATAATAATAATAATAATAATAATAATAATAATAATAATAATAATAATAATAATATTTATTCTTTTCAGGTAAGGAAACCAAAGACACTGTTCTTGCATTGTCCCTCTGCCAGTATGGAGAAGGTAGGTGAGAATGTATAGTTTCATTCGAGATTTATAATATTCTCACGAGAGATGATAAAGTAATGAATGCAACAACTATTTGTTGCAAAAGGGAGTTCCTCCTCCTCTCGGAGAAATTATTTCAAAAGAACCATAAAGTTCACATGATGATGCTACTTGCTTGACAATTGAGAAATATTATTCCATCAGTTGTAGAAGTGAAAATCCGATGTATTTACGTAGCTGTGCTCTCTCTCTCTCTCTCTCTCTCTCTTCTCTCTCTCTCTCTCTCTCTCTGGTTTATGTTACCCTCGCGCTCGTAGCTCAGTTTTATTCTCCATTAATGGTATTAAATACCTTTCACTCTCTGTGAAATGAGTTTTTGCCTCTGTTTACTATATGTCTTAGAATTCATGAATGAAAATCATTTCATCGTCTCTCTATTCCTCCTTTGCAAAATGGTTTATAACACTCGCAACCCAACTTTTTTTTCTCTATTAGTTGTATTGAATACTATTCACTATCCGTGATGAGGTTTTATACCTGTTTACGTGTCATAGAGTCCGTAGATGAATCCGTTTGATTTCTGTCTCTCGCAATTTTTCGAAAGATGAAGAGAAGGAGGGAACTCTGGCCGTTTGTGAATAGATCACATAATGCAGCCATCCACTTTTTTTAATTTTTTTAATGAATCTCCTTCGTAGTCCAATGCTATTTAGCACTGCTCTTCCGCTCCCCCTGAACAGAGAACACATTCCTCTCATACGTATATATACTCTCTGAATAGTTACCTAATCCATTACATTTATGAAATGTCTCCCTGACATGACGGCGCGGTTCGTATACCGAGACCGATGTCCTCGTTATCAGGATAATGTTGAACTCTCTAACGTCCAAACGACGGGGAATTAATCTTTGGGGGATTTTGTACGTCCATTGCAAGCATTATGCTTCTGCTTGATAGGATGGAGGGGAAATTTGTCATGTCGTTACAGAATCGTGGACTACATATTAAATATTATTCCACCATTGTCGTCGAAATAGTATTGCCAGATCGCTGAGCTGAACATCAGCTCTCACAGATCTGGCCAGAAGGATTTGTTTTTACTAATTTTTTTTTCTGTTTTCTGTCCGCCCCCAGATCTTCAAAACCACTGTGGCTAGAGGGCTCCATATTGGTGTGGTAATCAGCCACCCTCCAATCATCAAACATACCAAATTGCAGCCCTCTAGCTTCTGTAGGTTTGATTTTATTCAAGGTTAAAGCTAGTGCCATATTGTTGAGTCTGGCACCGCGATAACACAGGCCCACCCACAACGGGAGAGGTTCACACAGCATTATACTCTACAGAAAATTTGATTTTAATTTGTTATATTTTCTCAAAAGAAAAATATAATGGGAAAAAAAATTGGTTCATTGCAAATGTTTCCAGATACTCATGCAAGATTTAATCGCACTATATATCCAAATAAATATACAAAATAAACACTAGAGGAATATCGTGCGTTACTCTGATCTGTAATCGCGCAAGAAAATAACCACTCTTTTTGCGTTTATTATTCTTTACATATCTGTCCACTCTCCTATGTGTTCTCTCTATCTCTCCATCATCTTTAAACAGGTCGACCATCATGATGACATTAGTAACTCTGTGCTGCTTCAGCACACGTACGAAAATTCGATACCAGTTATTTTGTTATAATATGATTATTATTTTTTTCACCATGATGACAGTTCTCAAGTTCACCATAATAATATCTGGTCATTTTCCCCACAACGTAGGCGTTTTTTGTTTTTTTCTCCCCTATCACCCAAGAAAAGTAATGTTTGGCTGTTTTTGTCTTCAGTAGCTGTGCCTCACCAGTCAATTAGGGTGGGGAGAGGGGGCAGTACCAACCAATTAGGGTGGTTCATCAGCCAATTAAGGGAACATCACCAGTCAGTTTGGGGGACATCAGTACCCAGTTAGAGGAGGGAACATCACCAGCCAGTTAAAGGGTACATCACCAGTCAATTAGGGGGGACCCCACCAGTCAAATGAGGGAGGGGACACCAACCAATTAAGGGGGATATCACCAGCAATGTGGGAGACATCACAAGTCAGTTAAGAAGGACGTTACCAACCAGTTATAGGAATATCACCAGCCAATTACGAGGAGAGGCGGCGGGGTATATATATCATCACTCAGCATGGGATCCACACACACACACACACAAACACACACACACCCCTCCAGTAAGCGTGCCTTTGCATAATATATCAGTTATATATATGTACGATTTTGATAATGAAAATGATATAGCTTTATGAACTCTTCTTCATAATTAGTTCAACAGTCTCAAACACACGCAATTATCACGACGAGATGACTCAACCCCTGCCATTGAGTTTATGATTACTGGAGGACGGAGCCATCAGTCCCGGGTATTTAAATTTAGGGGAAAGACCCCTCGACATTTTGATAACTGATGCGCATTTTAATTGGGGTATATCAGAGAGCCGTTTCTGAACCCGCCAGCCCCCATGGAATAAATTGGAACTCGGGGAGTGTATAGAAATGATTTGAATGTAAAGTTGCGGATTATTAACATAATAATATATTCCAAATAACACAGAGGAAATTCTATATTTCCAGGCTTTCAGAGGATCCTCTCTCTCTCTCTCTCTCTCTCTCTCTCTCTCTCTCTCTCTCTCTCTCTCTCTCTCTCTCTCTCTCTCTCTCTTTGTGTGCGTGTGTGTGTGTTCACGTTTATTGGATATACTGTAGTAAGGGATATATCTTATTTGTCAATGTACCTGTATTGGATTCCGATATTTTCTTGTTTGCTCTTTCATTAATGTCATATCTCTCTCTCTCTCTCTCTCTCTCTCTCTCTCTCTCTCTCTCTCTCTCTCTCTCTCTCTCTCTCTGGTGTGCTGTGAACGGCTTCGAAGCTTTGGGATAAGAAAGTGGGTACATTCAGACAGTAGTCAATAGTGCAAGTGGAGAAAAACTGTACAACTCAGTGAAAGATTTTGGGATAGTTCTCAAGAAGAGTAAGTTGAAAGTAAAAAGAAAGTAGCAATAAAGGGATAATGAGAGCCAGGAAGAGAAAGCAATGTTCAGGGTTTAGTCACAAGATTCGGACTGGAATCGGAGATCCTGTGAGAGCCAACTCCACTTTATGGCAGTGAAGTTTGAATGGAGAATGCCAATTAAAGAAAAATAGGATAAGTAGTGAGATTATTAATTGTCTCGGTAAGTTTTCGGCCATAATTACCATTGTAGCCATAACTGAACGACCAATGCTTCAAACGTATTGACTAACAATTCACCAAAACCTATTTAAAGGTAATTCGTCCCTTCGACCAATAACTCCCCGATGAATTTCGTCGGAAGAGGAAGGGAAAAATAGATAAAAAATCACCTAATAACTGGAATCAATTAGCGGGACATTAAATGCAATCCAAAAGACATTTAAAACGAGGCGTAGGTATATATCATCTGCCCTCATTTCAAAAAAAGATGAAAACATCCACTTCCTCTCGACAAATTTCCCATTCACGGATACAAATTGCACTTGTATTCAAAAAAACCAATTTCAGAGCGATGCATTACGGTAATGAGTTGTCCCTGCCCCACCCTCCCCCCTCCCAGCGATAAAAGCGACCATCTAATTAAGGGGGATGATGCCCTCATTATAATCAATCCAGGAAAAGGGGAATTACCATGATTACCATGGGTTCTTTTATGGGGTCGGGAAGCTTTGGGAGGTGTTGCCAGTTATCTCTTATTTCTTCATTCCATTATCATTTGTTTACAATGGTAAAGATTCTCGCAGGGGATGTATGACATCATGGCGTTCCTTAGGCTTCGAACTGGCAATGCACAATGCACTTAGAAAAGTTTTTCCTAGTGCCCAAATACAGTGTTGCAGGTTTCATCTTGGCCAAAGTTGGTGGTGACAGATCCAAAAACTAGGATTAGGATCTCTCTATAAGGACAGAAACTCGGATGTTAGTTCATGGCTGTCACAGTTTTTCGGATTGGCTTCTTTTAGTCCTTCGGAAGTAGGAGACTGCTTTGCAGAGGAACTGATGGCAGACATCCCCGATGACGACCGGTGTGTCAAATTTGCTGACTACATCGTAGATAATTACATTTCATCAGAATCTTCGTTTCCTCCGAATCTTTGGGCATCAATTCCGTCGACCGAAGCAAGGCGTACCACGAATGACCCAGAGTCTTTTCACGCCCATTATAATGCACAATTTTACTCGGCTCACCCATCAATGTTTTTGTTTTTAGATAATATCCTTAAACTTCAGGCAACAACTTACATCAAGTTACGGGGATTGAATCTCAAGCAGTTTTAAGGAAAGTTGAAAAAGAAAAAAATGATTATCTAATGGCTCAATTTCGTAAATATGAAGATGGACGTGACCGGCGTCAAAATCTGAAAGCAATTAGATTGAAGTACTCCGCAAGAACTAACTTGTAAATTTGTAAATAATTTTTTTAACGTCGATGTCTTTTACAATAAAGTGTTTCATTCATTCCTTAGATTTTAACTTCATTCAACTCTCTATGTAGTAACTGCCGTCAATCCATGAAAACATTACCTTCAGCAACTAAATGTGATTATGATTACTGATTTCTTAAGTGTATATGAAAATTTTGCAAAAAAATCAACATCTTCTTACAATTAACTTGTTCCAAGTTCACATTACAAGTTTTTTCCCCTGAAAGGCATACGCGCAAATGTAGTTATTTTGGCGCTCAATTGTAATGGCAATGCGCTCAAACGTAATGCACCGGTCTAGGTATATCTTTTTGCTCTACCTCTACGGAATGAGTTTCACTTAGAAGGTCAGTTACCTCTGTGTTCCTCATCCATTATTATCTGTTTACTAGTGGCAGAAGTTGAAGCAGGGGTTATGACGTCACGGCGTTCCTTAGGCTCCTAGCTGTATCCACTTTATTTTCTTTTTAGCCTTTTTACTTTAACACTCCAATCCCTCTGCCTTTCTTCAATCTTGCTGTCCAGCCTCTCCAACTGTTATATCTTGGTTTAGCTGTTGGATTTACTCCCAGAGAGAGAGAGAGAGAGAGAGAGAGAGAGAGATGTGGGGGGGGGGGGGGGGGGGGGGGGGGGAGAGAGAGAGTAGATTAGTTACTATGTCCCCCTCCACACATTTCCAACTATTGTGGATGAAGTAACGCCCCCTTTTTTCATTATTATTATTACACGAGAGTTGTAAGTTTATATAAACTGCTTTATGAAAACATTCACGAATTTGAAATATTCCGTTTCTTTTTCGGAAGCCAGAAGCATCATACAGCGAACCATTAAGGTAATGAGTTGCCGATCATTGTCCGCGAGACTTGGCGTGGAAAGCCAAAGTGGGGATTACTGTCAGTTTCCGGGAAATGTTGATTCTCGCCCAGCTGGAATTCATCCACCAGGAGAATTCCCATCACGGAATGGACTCTCTGTCTGTATGTCTCGGGTAAACCAGAATGACTGAATGGTAGGAATTAAATGAAGTTATATTACGTTGTTGCTCTGATCATTATCTGTTTTGAATTTTCGACGTTTGAGGGTATTACCGTCAGTGCACCTCACGCGGTGTACTGTAGGCACTACAACTTAATGGTCTTTGCAGCGCCTCTTCGGCTAGCTGTAAACCCCTGTCAATCTCTTTACTCTACCTCCATTCATATTCCATTTCTTCCAATCCGTCTAGATTTTGTGACTTGTTCCTCTACGTCTTTAGTTAAGCGACGGAATTTTAGTGACATTTAACTGAGAAATTAAGTCTTACGTATATTATTATTATTATTATTTATTATTTATTTATTTATTTTTTATTTTTTTTTTTTGGCTCTATCACAGTCCTCCAATTCGACTGGGTGGTATTTATAGTGTGGGGTTCCGGGTTGCATCCTGCCTCCTTAGGAGTCCATCACTTTTCTTACTATGTGTGCCGTTTCTAGGATCACACTCTTTTGCATCAGTCCTGGAGCTACTTCCAGCCTCTTAGTTTTTGTCTAGATTCCTTTTCAGGGATCTTGGGATCGTGCCTAGTGCTCCTATGATTATGGGTACGATTTCCACTGGCATATCCCATATCCTTCTTATTTCTATTTTCAGATCTTGATACTTATCCATTTTTTCCCTCTCTTTCTCTTCAACTCTGGTGTGCCATGGTATTGCGACATCAATGAGTGATACTTTCTTCTTGACTTTGTCAATCAACGTCACGTCTGGTCTGTTTGCAGTCACCCTATCCGTTCTGATACCATAGTCCCAGAGGATCTTTGCCTGATAGTTTTCTATCACTCCCTCAGGATGGTGCTCGTACCAACTTTATTACTGCAATGTAGCTGATGTTTCTTGCACAGGCTCCAGTGGAGGGCTTTTGCCACTGAATCATGCCTCTTTTTGTACTTGGTTCTGTGCAAGTGCCGGGCATTCACTTGCTATGTGGTTTATGGTTTCATTTTTCGTATTGCACTTCCTACATATGGGAGAGATGTATTTCCGTCTATAGTACTTTGAACATATCTGGTTTTTAGGGCCTGATCTTGTGCTGCTGTTATCATTCCTTCAGTTTCCTTCTTTAGCTCTCCCCTCTGTAGCCATTGCCAATTGTCATCGCTGGCTAGTTCTTTAGTCTGTCTCATGTATTGTCCGTGCATTGGTTTGTTGTTCCAGTCCTCTGTTCTTTCTGTCTTTCTCCTGTCTCTGTATATTTCTGGGTCTTCGTCTACTTTTATTAGTCCTTCCTTCCCCATGCCCAACTCTTTAGCCACTCGTCTTCACTGGTTTTCAGATATTGCCCCCAGTGCTCTGTTTTCGATGTTGACGCAGTCCTCTATACTTAGTAGTCCCTCTCCCTCCTTCCTTTCGTGTTATGTATAGTCTGTCCGTATTTGCTCTTGGGTGTAGTGCTTTGTGTATTGTCATTTGTTTCTGGTTTTCTGATCTATGCTGCGGAGTTCTGCCTTCGTCCATTCCACTATTCCTGCGCTGTATCTGATTACTGGCACTGCCCATGTGTTTATGGCTTTTATCATATTTCCTCCATTGAGTTTTGACTTGAGTATCGCCTTGAGTCTCTGCATATATTCTTTCCTGATCGTGTCCTTCATCTCTTGGTGTTTTATATCTCCTCCTTCCATTATTCCCAGGTATTTGTATCCTGTCTCATCTATGTGTTGATGTTGCTCCCATCTGGTAGCTTTATCCCTTCAGTTCTCGTTACTTTGCCTTTTTGTATGTTGACTAAGGCGCATTTTTCTATTCCAAACTCCATCCTGATGTCCCCAGATACAATCCTTACAATCTGGATTAAGGTATCTATTTCCTTGATGCTCTTACCATACAGCTTGATGTCGTCCATGAACATCAGATGGTTGATTTTGTTGCCTCTTTTCTTGAGTTGGTAGCCGGCATCCATCTTCTGTAGTACTTTTGTCATGGGAATCATGGCTACTACGAAGAGTAGTGGGGACAGTGAGTCGCCCTGGAAGATCCCTCTCCTGATATTAACCTCTGCTAGTCTTATTCCAGAGCTTGTAAGTATTGTATTCCAGTTGCGCATTGTATTTTTGAGGAAGCTGATGGTATTTTCCTCTGCCCCATATATTTTTCAGGCATTCTATTAGCCATGTGTGTGGTTATCATGTCGAAGGCTTTCTTATAGTCTATCCATGCCATGCTTAGGTTGGTTTTCCTTCCCCTTCCTACTGTTCTTCATTACCATTTTGTCTATCAGGAGCTGGTCTTTTGTGCCCCTACACTTCCTTCTGCAGCCTTTCTGTTGGTGGGGGATGGTGTTTGTCTCCTATAGGTAGTTGTATAGCCTTTCACTGATGATACCTGTTAGTAACTTCCACATATTGGTAGGAAGGTGATAGGCCTGTAGTTACTGGCTATATTTCCCTTACTCTTGTCTTTTTGTACTAAGGATGTTCTTCCTGTGGTCATCCATTTGGGTGCTTGGTGATTTGAGATACAATGCTGGAGTTGTTTCTGCTATTCGTGGGTGTAGCCTTGGAAGTTTGTGAGCCAGTATCCATGGACTTCTCGGGACCTGGGGCTTTCCAGTTTGGCATTTTCTTTAGTTGGTGTCCTGACTGTGTCTGTCGTGATGTCTGTGAATCTTTGTTTATTCTCCCTTTTTCTTCTTCCTTGACTTCCTGGAGCCATGTTGCATGTTTGTTGTGTGATACCGGATTGCTCCATATGTTTTCCCAGAGTCCTTACTTGGTTCGGCTTCAGGAATTTCTGGGTGGTTGTCTTCCCCTCTTAGTTGGCTGTATAGTCTTTTCTGGTTGGTTCCGAATAGTTTGTTCTGTTGGTATCCCTTATTCCTGTTGCATGTACCGTTGGATCTTGTGTGCTTTGGCCTTAAGCCTCTGTTTTACATCTTCTATTGTGTTGTTTTAGTCCCCTCACTTGTACTTTGTATTTCTCGTTGAGTTCCTCCCTTGTTTTCTTGCTTCTTAGCCTTTTTTCTGCCATCTCTTTCAGTTTACTCAAGTCAGATCTCATCACCATGATTTGCTTTTCCAGGCGCCTTTTCCAAGGAGTTGCTGTTTTGGTTTCTGTTGGGTTGGTTGTGACGGTGGTGTTGGTGTCGAATCCTCATCAGTTCTGCTACTAATCTTGCTCCTGCATATGTCAAGTTATTTGTTTCTGTGATACTGGTGGTGTGTATTAGGCCCATTATTTCATTGACCTCACTTGTTTTCTCCTTAATTTCTTGGTGTTGTAGGCTTTCATGGAGGGATCTTAGTTCTCTCTGTATCTGGCTCCATCCATTGTCTAATCTTTTCTACCATTCCGTCCTGTCTGTTACTTCGTCGGTGTTTCTTCGTGTGTCGTTGTTTGATACCTCATCCTCCCTGTCGTACTTCTGGGTGGCATCGTCTCTCAGTTCGTCTTCGTGTAATTCGTTGTCGTGTGACATTTTCCCTTTCAATTCTTCTCTTTCTGTTGGGGAGAGCCAGTTCTTTTTCTTTATGTTTCCTACTTGGTCTGCCAGCCTCTGCTCTGTTTGGGGGGTGTTATTCCTCTCATTCCAGATGTTGACCAATCTTCTTCTATATCCTCTCTCCGTCGGGTTGCTTCTGATGTAGCATCTCCATATTTCCTTATTTTCTTCTCTTGTCCATTTCTTCCTTTTTGCCTCTGTAGCTCCAATCTCAGGCTGTTGATTACTGTCGTTGTGGTGATCAGTTGCTGGATGACGACCTCCAAGTACCTGACCGTCTTCCCCTACAATTGGGTTGAATAACTGGTTGCCGAACGAAGCTCCTCTGTTGCCGAGGGTTCCATTTACATCGTTTTCGTTTATTCCTTCATTTCTTTCCATCATTGCTGAGTTTTTGCTATTTAACCCATAGCTGGACCCTACCCCATCAGGGATAGGTACTCATTTACAGCTGAGTAGACTGAGGAAATTATGGTAAAGATCCTTTCCCAAGGAATCAACGCCGAGGAGAGCGGTCACCCATCCAACGACTGACCAGCCCCAATGTTGCTTAACTTGACTTAAGTCTATTGAGGGACCTAACCCACTCCTCCACGGCGCCACATATTATTATTATTATTAATTATTAATTATTATTATTATTATTATTATTATTATTAATTATTATTATTGATTATTATTAATTTATTTTTTTTTATAATTATTATTTTAATTATTATTTTTATTGTTATTTTTTTTTATTATTTTTTTTATTTTTTTTTATTTTTTTTTTTTTTTTTGCTCTATCACAGTCCTCCAATTCGACTGGGTGGTATTTATAGTGTGGGGTTCCGGGTTTGCATCCGCCTCCTTAGCAGTCCCCATCACTTTTCTTACTATGTGCGCCGTTTGTCTAGGATCACAACTCTTCTGCATGAGTCCTGGAGCTACTTCAGCATCTAGTTTTTCTAGATTCCTTTTCAGGGATCTTGGGATCGTGCCTAGTGCTCCTATGATTATGGGTACGATTTCCACTGGCATATCCCATATTCTTCTTATTTCTATTTTCAGATCTTGATACTTATATTTTTTCCATTTTTTCCCCCTCTTTCTCTTCAACTCTGGTGTCCCATGGTATTGCGACATCAATGAGTGATACTTTCTTCTTGACTTTGTCAATCATTATTATTATTATTATTATTATTATATTATTATTATTATTATTATTATTATTATTATTATGTTATTATTATTATTTCTTTTTATTATTATTATTATTATTATTATTATTATTATTATTATTATTATTCAAAAACATAACAATATCATGGTGAAGAAATCCACATGGTGTAGGTATAAAATATTAAATAAATGAATAAAATATACATATATATTTCCTGACTTACACCCAAATAACATCTCAGGTCATAAAACGCATCACAGCATGACATAATCACTTATATAATACTCATTTAGAAAAAAGAAAAACTCACCAACCATTTAACTTACACAAAAGAGTCATTAGCGTATGAACAAGCGACCACTGACTCTTTCTTAGTTATGTGTGTCTTTCATTCGCACAAAGTTTTATTACTAGTATTATTATTATTATTATATTATTATTATTATTATTGTTATTATTATTATTATTATAAGCAGTACACGGAGCGAGACAGAGAATAATAAGGTTCGGTCGCCACCGAGTCATTTCCACCTGTCCATAATGGATGCCTGTATCACGGTCGGGTGCTCTCTCTCTCTCTCTCTCTCAATAGATTATTATATTCTCCATCTCTCTCGTTTCATCCTGTCTGTAATAAATTTTGAAATTATAATATTCATCAAATTCCTTTCTTTTCCCCTTTTATGGCTTCCCCTCTAAAACTGTTTCAGTATTAAGAATCAATTATTCAAGTTGTGGATTCTCGCTTCCGAGAACTTGGTTGCGTTCGCTTTTTAACCTGATTAGCGTCTGTGTATTGTTTTGCTTTTTCATTTTATTCTTATTTATCTCTTTTAGATAGAGATTTGCGATGGTGGTGCGTGGTGGGAGGTTTCTGTTTAATAACAGTAGCAAAATGAAAAACAGCTATAGTAGATTCACATCAGCCGTGCATTTGACGACGTCTAGGCCAGTTCTCTTACGACACTTCTGATTGGCTGTTGATAAGCCAATGACATGGCTGGAAACTCTCAGTCTCTCTCGAGAGTTCACATGGGTAGGATCTATGTTCCTACTCCCGTGAGGGATACGTCTTTCAAAAGTGTCCCTCAGACGAGGTGGAGCATACATCCTACCCATGTGAACTCTCTCGAGAGACTGAGAGTCTCCAGCCTTGTGATTGGCTCACCAACAGCCAATCAGGAGCGTCGGAAGGGACTGGCCTAGACGTCAAATGCAAGGCTGATGTGAATCAACTATAGCTGTTTCAGACAGAGCTGTTTGTGGTGGTAGGTTTCTGTTGACTAACATCAGCTGTCATGACTTGGACCATCGACGGATGGTGTCTTCTTCTGGTCAATTTTTCATTCGTTGTATTTTAATGGAGATCTTCTTCCACATTCATAACTGATCCTTCATCCTCTTTACCTGCTGAGAACGACTAGATTAGCCGAATAGCAGCACCAATATGTCCCGTGTTCATTTTTCTATTTATTTTCAGAGATCTAAAGATCCATTTTTTCAGAACATTTATACCCCGTTTTCAATGTTTTAGAATTGAAGACAATTCACGTTTTTATATACATACAGACACACTTACATGTCAGGTACATTCGTAAACCCTGACAGGTTTCGGCTTCATCGCTAAGCCATCTACAGAGGGCTGATACAAATTGGTAAAATTCAGTAAACACACACACACACACACACACACACACACACACATATATATATATATATATATATATATATATATATATATATATATATATATGTATATATATACTATATATATGTATATATATATATATATATATATATATATATATATATATATATATATATATATATTATATATATATATATATATCCATCAACACAGGAATAGCAATTCTCGGTACCTCACAAAACACACGAATTTCCTACGTGTATTTTATCCCTAGATCTGGTGTTCATTTCTCGCATCGGGTATTTTTATGAAGGAAGCAATATCCCCACACCCCCCCTCCCCCCCCCATCTATCTCTTAACCCCCCTCCCACTCCACTTACCCCACCCCAGGCAATCTTCACTAGACGCCACACTTCTTCTTCTGTAAGATTAAGATGAATGAAAAAGCTGTTTGTGAATGAATGCTGAGATTAGTATTCGTAGTTAATACTCGCGGGCTCTTGTTTTTGTTTTTGTTGCATTTGTGGTATGAATATTTGATATCTCTCTCTCTCTCTCTCTCTCTCTCTCTCTCTCTCTCTCTCTCTCTCTCCTACAAAGATTAACATCCTGAGCAACGATCCCAAAGTGGAGAAAGTCCTTTTTGGGGTCACGCGAGAGTGAAGTCGTTTAAGAAAAAAAAACTTATAAATGAAAAGGCAAAGTCCTTTTGGGGCCGCTGGAATTGCATCCTGGATTCTTTGTATACATATTTTCGTCTCCAGAGAATTTATCTCCTGCCCAGCTGAGGGAGGAGAGATGGATGAAGAAGAGATAGATGTACTGCTGCGGATAGATAGATAGGAAAGATAGACGCTCAAGTAAACAGTCACTTTACAGGTGATGTTGGCTTCCTAGTAGTCTCTCTCTCTCTCTCTCTCTCTCTCTCTCTCTCTCTCACCTAGATAACATTGCACGATTTTAAGCTCTCAGCTCTTACGTTTTATCAAGCACGAATCGTATACTTCCAACTCCTTTCATCAAGATAATGATGATGTGTTATAGAATAGAATATTTAAGCCAAAGACCAAATGCTAGCTGGGACCTATGAGGTTATTCAGCACTGAAAGGGAAAATTGAGAGTAAGGAGGTCTGCTAGTTGTACCAGGAGAAACCTCAAAGCAGTTGGACGGGGTGGGAAGTCGGTTGGAAGGAAGAAAATATGAACGGAGGTACAGTAAAAGGGAATGAAAAGGGGCTGCAGCTAGTGGGGCCCTTTCACTTTCAGCCACTGAGAGCTTAATGAGACAGTGGCAAGAGGTTGGAGTGGTTGGTTGGACAGCAAGACAAGAGAATGATGACACTAACGGTTCAGTTGAACCCGTAATTTTAGTTACGTGTGTTTATTTCATCGATGTATTCTCTCTCTCTCTCTCTCTCTCTCTCTCTCTCTCTCTCTCTCTTCTTGCCATTGTTAACCGTTATTCCTTCTACCCTTTCCACCCTCTTTGTTATAATAGATTCACATCAACCGTGCATCTGATGATGTCTAGGCCAGTCCCTTACGACGCTCCTGATTGGTTGTTGATAAGCCAATCAAAGGGCTGGAAAAAGAAAAAGAAGAAGAGAGAGAGAGAGAGAGAGAGAGAGAGAGAGAGGAGAGAGAGAACTGCTGCTGCAACATGTGGGTGATGTTTCTAATTACAGTCCCTCCCTATTGTTGAGCTCCACTGGAATTTCTCTTTCCAGCTGATGTTCGTAGCTGGAAGTTCTCCTCAGTTCGCTCGTTAAGAAATAATAATAATAATAATAATAATTAATAATAATAATAATAATAATAATAATAATAATAATAATATGCAAGGAGCGGACCTTCTTTGACACATTTTGTTGAAAATAGTGGTAGTTTTCAACGAATTAATCCTATACAGGGTCTTTCCAATTATCTGATAATTCGTTACTGTTGTTGATCAGAATTCCAATATTCACACATGTTTGTCATAATTAGGATATCTGTCAAATATATTTATCAACAATTATTTTATTACGTGTTTTGTCTTATATCTGTGATGGGTATATAAATAATAATTAATACCTCTATCTATCAACTTTGTCCTGATTTCGTCGTCACGAACGTGGGATGTCAATACCTTCAGGCGAAAGTCAGTCAGTAGTCCACCAAAACCGCTCTTATAATACAACATTTTCCTTTTGATCGAATCACATCACAAACGCGCCCACGGCCATCCCTCATCACAGACGCTTTTTGAGCTGCGTTGATATTTGTTGCAGTAACAATTCAATATTACGCATCCCTCTTTTCGTTTTAACTTTCCCGTTTCAATCAGACTTTGAGTGTCGGCGCGTACTTATAAACGCGCGAAACAGAAACAAAAATAAAAAAGCCGCGAAACAAAACAAAAAAATAAATAAATAAAGGATATCTCTCTTTGAAATCGAGTAGGCTTTGTTGATTGAAATTCATCTCGCCTCCCGCGAATTGACCGATTGTGTCGGATCGCGTGCGTGAGTGCGTGCGTGGCGGTTAGAGCTCTCTCTCTCTCTCTCTCTCTCTCTCTCTCTGGCCTCCCCAAAATCCATCACACCTGTGTTGACATAAGCTGTGAATTGTGTACCTGTACTTGCTAGCTGACTTAGGTAAGTGGCAACTAAGATGAGAGAGAGAGAGAGAGAGAGAGAGAGAGAGAGAGAGAGAGAGAGAGAAAGTAAGCAAGAGTTAACTGGAGATATAATATTAGAAGGTACTGATCATAATAATCACATGGTAATGCGTTTACGAAATACTATTATTAAGATGCTGTGTACGTATAAAAATATCAATGGTGTAATAGGTAATACATACGGTTGTCGTGCAAAAAAAGTCTCTTACAATATATTAGATATCTATCTTTCGCTCTAGCAATAAAATTACATTGTGTCATCGTAATTGCACTGTAATGAGCCCATAACAACCGTTAACTTTGCACGCTGAGACAGTGATCTGATGTTCCGATGTTTTTCTCTGGTGACTTCCTTTTGCGACGTCAATATTTCCACGATAATGAGGTCGTGAATTCGTTTAATTGGGTTTGTTAAGTGGACGCAAAGGTCAGTTTCCTATCCTTTTTCCGTTGGATTTTCAACTCTCGCCACCTGATGTGGTCGAGACAGTATTAAACCTCTGAAGTATGTTATTATTTGCAATTATTTCACTAATAATGACGATGACAGCCGTTTAGTATAAGTTACAAAGTGACGGAAGCATATTGTATGACCTATTGAGATGGTTATTTGTCTATCCGCCCTCAGATCTTAAAACCTACGGTGAGTAGAGGGCTGCAGATTGGTATGTTGATCACCCACCCTCCAATCATCAAACGTACCAAATTGCAGCCCTCTAGCCTAGGTAGTTTTTATATTATTTAAAGTGAAAGTTAGCCATGCTCATGCATCTTGCAACGCTGTATGATAGGCCAACCACCGGGCCGTGGCTGATACTGCAGTATACAGAAGATTCGGTGCATTTTTTCACTCGTTTTAATTTGGCACTGCTCAAAATTCATGCAGGATTTTAATCTTGTTACGATTCTCTCTTATGTTCCCTAATCTGGAAGTAAATATTTTGACCTTAAGATTAGAATATTTTTTGTTTTATTTAGCATTGCAAAAATAATTCACGAATTTTAATCTTGCCTCGTTACTGCCTTATGTTCTCTTCTCTGGAAGCAATTTATATGATCTTAATATAGGTTTTTTTTATATTTAGAACTGCTAATAATCCATGAAGGATTTTAAACTTGTATGATACCCAACCCACCGCCATGCTCTCTAATCTAAAAGGAAATTCTATGACCTTAAGATAAAACTGATATATTTTTTTAAATAATAAAACTTCCACTCTTACGTTTTCCGTGGCTCTAGTTTTACTTTTTCTTTTCCTTCTGGATTTTATCCTCTCTCTCTCTCTCTCTCTCTCTCTCTCTCTCTCTCTCTCTCTCTCTCTCCTTTCAACTCTCGCAATTGCCACACACTGTAAGCTGCGCTTCATTTGCCTAAAATAATCCATTTTCGCTTCTGAGAATGATTGATTTAATATTCCCTTTTCGCCAATTTCGCGCGGGTGAAAGCGTTGCGTTTTCATATTATAAATAAAATTAATTAAGAAGCGAAATCGTCTCTGGTTTATATTCCGTGAAAAAAAAAAAAAAAAAAAAACCGTGTCGTATTTGGGAATTTTAGCGACGGGAATGATAAGAGGCAGAGGCTTTGAAGTCGGAATATTGCATTAATAGATTAGCGGACCTTTCAAAATGAGCGGGATTCGGATTTCGTCATCTCTTTTTGCCATCGAGAGCTGCCGAGGAGCGATTTTAAAATCCTCCGCTTATGGAAACGATATGCTGCGACTGATTGCGGCCGAAGGGGGGCTCGGGTGGGAGGGGGGTTGGGGGGGGGGGAAATGTTGAGGTCATCGGTGATATGATGGGGGTAGGGAGGGGGATTGTGGGTGGGGGGAGGAATTGATGATGAGGATCAAGGCTGCTGGAAACGACGGGGTGGACGAAATGAGAATCTCATTACCAGTATCTGGCGCGAAAAAGGGTCCCTTTTTTTCTCAAATTCTAATCCACTAATTTTAATTCCTTTTCTTCTTCGTCCGCCCTCCTCTAACCTCCGTAGTAGCCATCTTGCTTGGTGAGACGTACCCGCGTGAAGTCAGATTAATCAACAGATACACAAGTTTAACATACGACTAGAATTTGAGAAATATCTAGGAAGTGTTCGTGAACTATCGGTGATAAGATTAGTGTGAAAATAGTAGGATAAAGCGTCTTCTAAGTTAGTTTAACAAGTGTAATACTGAAATCAGAACAAGATGGCAGTAAGTTCCAACTGCGGGAAAAGGTGGCGTAATTTAGCTTGCTTGGCAGATTCGCAATACGATGAGGTAGCAGGAAGGGAACTGGCATTTCTCATCTATGAAATCAGCAACAGTCCTAACCAAAAAGATACAAAAGCATTCATAGATATATTAGAAGGATATAATCCTTCAAACTGGAACAAATCTAATGAAAACATCTTGAAAATAATTGAAGAAGTTCCAAATAAAATCCAAGTGGTCAAGAGACTCATAAAAGAAAAATATACATAAACCAACATATTCCGACAAAGAAAATGAATAAGGTGAATCTTGTGAATATCCTAATTGATGCATTAGGAAAAAGAATGCCAAAAGCATGCAAACTGTGTAAGGTTTGGTATAGCATAGTCAATCCCACAAAACCTTAATCAGAAAAGTGCTGCATGCAACATTCCGACCCATCCACAGTGTGCTGAGGTAATGCAAGATTTGAGAAAAGATACAAGAATTTTTTGTTCAACATGTCTATCATGGATAGACAATGTTATTAAATCAAGATTGAATGTACAAATAGTTGAGGATGAGAAAAGAAGAGGAGGAGGAAGAAGGAAGAAAAAGAAAATAAGAAGAGGAAAACGGAGAGAAGTAAACAAAAATGAAATGAAACAGAAAAAAATAAGGAAAACAAAGAACAAGATAAAAGTATGATGCAGAGATACTCATTGATACTACATATGAGGCAATAAAACAGCATACCTACGAAGAAATAAATTACGATATGACAACAGAAAAGCAAATCCCGAAGAGGCTCTACCCAGATCTACACAATGACGGGAAAGAGGAAAAAATAGACAAGAAAGACAAAATCTGCAACCTTTTGAAAAGAGGGAATTGCAGATTTGGAGAAAGATGTTACTACAAACATCCTAAGGTATGTCAAAACTATGAAATATATGGTAAATGTTGCATACTTAGATGGCTATGGGGATGATTGCAGAGATCTGCATCAAAAATTGTAAAAAACCTAAAAGAAGGAAAAGGATGTAAGTTCGACAAAAAATGCAAATATATGCACCCTGTAGCCATGAATCATAATCAAATAAATAACCAACCAAGTAATAAAATCCAAAATAAGAAAGAAACAAATAAAGAGAGAAATCAAGAATATCAGGTAAAAGAGAAAAGCAAACCACCAATGAGATATGCAGAGGTGTCAGCAAAAAATTTCAAAGCATCAGCTCCGAAATTCTACTCAAGAGATAATAACTGTATTTATTATGCAAGAGGATATTGCAGAAACGGAGAAAATTGCAGATTCAGACACAAAATGAATAATTATGATGAAGGAAGATCAAATATTATGGAAAAGTTGGATTTTTTAATGTCAGAATTTCTGGAAATGAAAAAAAGAACAACATACCAGAACAGGAAAGAGACATGGGAAAATCCTTATTACTACCAATATTAAATGAAGGAGAAAAAACGCAAACCATCATAGTGATGAATGCGCAGGGTTTAGTTACGAGTAACTCAAAAAGAAAAATAGAGTACTTAGAAGAACTAACCCAAAATGAAAAAGAAAATAGATATAATGAATATAAGTGAAACCTGGTACTCCCAAGAGACTGGGAATGATGATCAAATAAAAGGGTTCCAAACTTATAGATCAGATAGAAAAAATAGGAATCAAGGGGGAACCGCAATATATGGGAAAGACAAAAAACAAGGACAAATATATGAGAAATATAGTAACTCAGAATGTGAACTAATAGCGGTAGAATTTGAATCTGAAAAATTGATGAACATAGTATATAGACCTCCTAATACTAAAGAGTTTGACTTAATAATTGAAAAGTTGGATGATATATGTAGAAATCACAAGGACTGGACTATTCTCCTATCTGGTGACTTCAACTTTCCTTTCGTAGAATGGAAAGAACGAATAGGAGACTGTGGTTGTACTTATACATATAAAAAAGAGAGTAATAGTAGTGCAGAAGATAAGAGGCAATTTGAAAAGCTATTAGATATGCTACTAGAATACAACATTCAACAAATAAATCACCTGCCAACAAGAAAGGAAAATACTTTAGACCTAGTATTTGTGAACGAGATGAATTATGTTAAAGAAATAATAGTTTATAATGCGAGTATTTCAGATCATAATGTCATAGAATTAACAGTTCATTCCAAAGCAAGTGAAATAGAGATAAGCAAGAAATGAAAAAGTGGGAAGGATATGGAAAATACAACTTCTACAGTAAAATATAAAAATGGTCAGAAATTAATGAAGAATTAAACAAAGATTGGGATAACATTTTCGTAAGTGATGACATAAGGGTAAATACGGAGATATTATATAAAATATTGGAGAAAATAGTGGATAAATATATACCGAAGAAGAAAAGTAAACATCATTCATGCATACCAAGAGACAGAAGGATCTTGTTCCAGAAAATCAGAAAGTGGAAAAAAGGTCTTGCAAAAGAAAAAAATGCATGGAAAGTTATAGAACTAAAAAGTAAGATAGAAAATGCAAAACAAAAGATTATACAATCAAAAGAAAATGAAAAACGGGACTTGGAAGAAAAAACCCTATTAAATATCAAGCAAAACCCCAAACTATTATACTCATATGCGAAGAAGATGAATAAAGGAAGAATAGAAATAGGCCCTCTGAGAATTGAAGGGAGATTAACGAATGAAAAAAAGGAAATTTGCAACATACTGGCAGAACGATATAAGAGAGAATTCACCCCTAGAATAGATAATGAAGATAATGATATAGAAGTAAGGGACGAAAATAGTGAATATTTAGCTGACATAGAAATTAATGAACGCTGATATTGTGCAGGCAATTAATGAAATTAAAAATGGAGCTGCTGCAGGGCCGGATGGAGTCCCTGCTATCTTGTTAAAGAAAGTAGTTCATTCTATCGCAAAGCCACTTGCAATATTATTAAGACAAAGTGTAGATACAGGCAAGATTTATGATGAGCACAAATTAGCATATATCACCCCTACTTTCAAAAGTGGATCAAGACTAGAGGCAAGTAATTATAGGCCTGTGAGTCTAACATCACATATTATGAAAGTGTATGAAAGGGTAATGAAGAAAAATATTATGAAACATTTCAATAAAAAAATAATTTGTTTAATATAGGACAACACGTTTCGTACCCGGAAAAAGTACACAAACCCAACTGTTAGTCCACCGTGAGAACATATTCAAAAATATGAAAAGCGGAAATGAAACAGATGTGGTTTATTTAGACTGTGGCTAATAACATTTTCTTAACAACGAGTCTTGACCTCCATATGAATGATTCATCTCTCTCCCTCAC
>NC_061091.1:79565963-79575963 GCF_015104395.2 Macrobrachium nipponense | reverse complement strand
CTGAGGTCTGGTTTGGTTAGAATAGGGTACACTTTTCGTGTGTGTGTGTGTGTGCGTGTGTGTATGTGTTTGTATTCGCAGTGTCATTCTACCATTCTTTCCTGATTTTTTTGTATAGGTCATATTTCACGCATAAATCCTCAAGTTACCCAGCTGTTTACCCTTTGTGTCTATTTCACCAACAAAAAAAAGAAACAATGAACATCAGAATATTACAATAAAATGGTTTCTCTATATCTGCAGAGAGGCCAGTCATTACTAAGAGCAATTGCCATGGTAACTATTCAGCGTTTCCAACTATATACAATATCGAGATAAAAAAAATGGTTTTGGATTAATTCATATATTCATATCCAGCTTAATATTTTTTGGTCTAGACTTTCCTATCAACATCCATACCAATATTCCGCAATATCTCCGTTTCATTTGATACATGATTTCACAGTTACTTCTATTTCAGTCTCTTTTTATCCTCTAGGCATTACTTAAGGTTCTTTGCGGTGTTCCTCTAGCCCCCTAGCTGCAACCCCCTTTCATTCCTTTTACTGTACCTCTGTTCATATTCTCTTTCTTCCATCTCATTTTCCTCAACATTCGCCTGACAATCGTTTCATAGTGCAAATGCAAAGGGTTTTTCATCCTGTTATACTTTCCAAACCTTTTTTACCCTGTGTTTCACTTTCAGCGTTGAATGACCTCGTAGGTTCCAGGGGTTGTCCTTTGCCCTAAATTTTATATATAAATATATATATTCCATTTTAATCTGGACTCTGTGCGGTTGCTTCAGTGCTCATATTTCATGTCCATTATTCCAGGTCTGCTCCCTTGAACTATTTTTTTTATCCATTTGACTTTTGGAAGAAGAAGAAGAAGAATATGAATTTCACCGAAGGGTATTCGTGTTTCAAAAGTTCCCCCCCCCCTCCCCCCACCCCCACCCTTCCATTTCACTTGCGCCCCCCTCTTTTCCATTCTTTTCTTATCCCAGCATTCATTCAGCGATTCTCATTTCCACCCCTTCGTATTTTTTTTTTCGTCGAGGTTCAGAATTTCACGTTTCCATTCATCTCTCTTTTTGAGTCGTTCTTCCAGATATGGGGATTTTTATTTATTTATTTATTTATTTTTATGTGTACGTGTGTTTATCTCCCTCGCTTGTCACTTGACGTTGCCTGCATGCTGCTGTGCATGCTTTCTGGAAGATATAGATATTCTTTTAATATCAACGAATTCCTCAGTACCAGAAGTCCTTTATTCCTCTTTTCCAGAAGTCCTTTATTCCTCAGTTCCAGAGGTCCTTTATTCCTCTGTTCCAGATGTCCTTTATTCCTCAGTTCCAGAGCTCCTTTAGTCCTCTGTTCCAGAGATCTTTTATTCCTCGGTTCCAGAGGTTCTTTATTACTCTGTTCCAGAGATCTTTTATTCCTCAGTTCCAGACGTCCTTTATTCCTCAGTTCCAGAGCGCCTTTATTCCTCAGTTCCTGAAGTCCTTTATTCCTCAGTTCCAGAGCTCCGTTATTCCTCAGTTCCAGAGGTCCTTTATTCCTCAGTTCGAGAGCTCCTTTATTCCTCAGTTCCAGAGGTCCTTTATTCCTCAGTTCCAGAGGTCCTTTATTCCTCAGTTCGAGAGCTCCTTTATTCCTCTGTTCCAGTGTTCGTCTATTCCTCTGTTCCAGAGGTACTTTATTCCTCAGTTCCAGAGCTCCTTTATTCCGCTGTTCCAGAGCTCCTTTAGTCCTCTGTTCCAGAACTCCTTTCTTCCCCAGTTCCAGATATCCTTTAGTCCTCTGTTCCAGATACCCTTTATTCCTCAGTTCCAGAGGTATTTTATTCCTCAGTTCCAGACGTTCTGTTGTTGTATAAATCTCTCTCTCTCTCTCTCTCTCTCTCTCTCTCTCTCTCTCTCTCTCTCTCTCTCTCTCTCTCTCTCTTAGTTAAATAAACGATTACGTATAGAGACTTCAAAAGGAGATGCTGCTGTGCATGCTTTCTGGAAGATATGATATTCTTTTAATATCAACAAATTCCTCAGTACCAGAAGTCCTTTATTCCTCTTTTCCAGAAGTCCTTTATTCATCAGTTCCAGAGGTCCTTTATTCCTCTGTTCCAGATGTCCTTTATTCCTCAGTTCCAGAGCTCCTTTAGTCCTCTGTTCCAGAGATCTTTTATTCCTCGTTCCAGAGGTTTCTTTATTTCCTCTGTTCCAGAGATCTTTTATTTCTCAGTTCCAGAGTCCTTATTCCTCAGTTTCCAGAGCGCCTTTATTCCTCAGTTCCTGAAGTCCTTTATTCCTCAGTTCCAGAGCTCCGTTATTCCTCAGTTCCAGAGGTCCTTTATTCCTCAGTTCGAGAGCTCCTTTATTCCTCAGTTCCAGAGGTCCTTTATTCCTCAGTTCCAGAGGTCCTTTATTCCTCAGTTCGAGAGCTCCTTTATTCCTCTGTTCCAGTGTTCGTCTATTCCTCTGTTCCAGAGGTACTTTATTCCTCAGTTCCAGAGCTCCTTTATTCCGCTGTTCCAGAGCTCCTTTAGTCCTCTGTTCCAGAACTCCTTTCTTCCCCAGTTCCAGATATCCTTTAGTCCTCTGTTCCAGATACCCTTTATTCCTCAGTTCCAGAGGTATTTTATTCCTCAGTTCCAGACGTTCTGTTGTTGTATAAATCTCTCTCTCTCTCTCTCTCTCTCTCTCTCTCTCTCTCTCTCTCTCTCTCTCTCTTTTTAGTTAAATAAACGATTACGTATAGAGACTTCAAAAGGAGATAAAGAGAGAATTAATATTCTTCAGTTTGTTGATTACAGGATGTTGTGCTGTTATGTATACTTACTGTTTAATTACTGTGCTGACTAATATAAAGAAAGGTATAATCAAGGCCACTGAAAATAGATCCATCTTATGATGGTCTCGGGATAATGCTGTACGAGCCGCGGCCCATGAAACTGTCAGCGGGCTGTGGTAGCCTGTGTTATTGAGTCTGTGTTTTCATGAGATTATTGAGTCTGTGTTTTCATGAGATTATTAAGTCTGTTTTCATGAGGTTATTGAGTTTGTGTTTTCATAAAATTATTGAGCCTGTGTTTACATTAGGTAACTAGAAGCAACCACTGAACAGCAAATGAACCTTAGGTGCAAAATTTATCACCACTATTAGGTAGAAGAAGGTTGATATATTGCCGCATTCCACTCTTATGAATCACCAATTGCTTAGAAATTTTAATTCACCTCATTCCAAGGCAGATAGTGCCTCAAGGAGGGTTGTGAATCCCTTGTGGGGGGAGGAAATGGCTTCTAAATGGTTGATGAGCCATTGTCTTTTGAGTCTGACAATAGTCACTTACTTTCGTCAGGTCAGAGTCTGTAAACAAAGCTGTAATATACATTGCCAGATAAAAAGGAGGCATAGTTAAGCTGGTAATGCTCGTAACAGCTGTGTTTACAGATTCAAGTACCGCCCACCTGAGAGAGAGACAGAGACAGACAGACAGACAGACAGAGAGAGAGAGAGAGAGAGAGAGAGAGAGAGAGAGAGAGAGAGAGAGAGAGAGAGAGAGAGATCCAATAAAAAGGAAAAAAAGAGGAAACCAACCAACTATAATTGTCCCCGGGAGAGTATATATAGGAATAGGAATAGGAAAAGGGGAGAGCGACTTTAACCCTCGCGAAAATAGAGGCATATCATAAACGGGACGGGGCAATCAATTCCACTTACCACTTCAGAGGGAGGCGAAAATTTTATAGGTAAATAAAGGGGGAATATTTTGTTCGCGCGGGAATACAATGGTCTGTAGGGTCGGGGGGGGGGGGGGGGGGGGGCGAATGCCACGCAATTTGCACAGTAATACGATTTGAGTTAAGAATAAAGAGAGAGAAAAACGTTACTTTTACGAATGGTAGAAGTTTTGGGAGGGATCCTACGAAGTTTATACAATAATACGATTCGAGTTTTTAATAATTACTTAAAAAATAAAATTTCCAAAAGGTAGACGCTTAGAAAAAATTTCTTTAAAAAGCAGTATTTCCAAATGGTAGGAGATTTGAAATACTTACTTGAAAAGGAATATTTCCAAATGGTAGAAGATTGGAAAAAATTACTTAAAAATTGAATATTTCCAAATGGTAGAGGACTTTGAAAACATTACTTAAAAAGGGAATATTTCCAAATGGCAGAAGATTGGAAAAATCACTTAAAAAGGAATATTTCCAAATGGTAGAATCTTGGAAAAAATCACTTAAAAAGGAATATTTCCAAATGGTAGGAGATTGGAAAAAATTACTTAAAAAGGAATATATCCAATTGGCAGGAGATTGGAAAAAAAATACTTACAAAAGGAATATTTCCAAATGGTAGAAGACTTGGATAAAATTACTTAAAAAGGGAATATTTCCTAATAGTAGAAGACTGGAAAATATTACTTACAAAAGGAATATTTCCAAATGGTAGGATTGAAAAACATTACTTTAAAAAATTAATATTTCTAAATGGTAGAAGATTGGAAAAAATCACTTAAAAAGGAATATTTCCAAGTGGCAGAAGATTGGAAAACATTACTTTAAAAATTAATATTTCAAAATGGTAGATTAGAAAGAATTACTTAAAAAAGGAATATTTCCAAATGGAAGAAGCTTGAAAAAAATTACGTATAAAAGGAATATTTCCAAATGGTAGAAGACGTTTGGAAAAAATTACTTAAAAATGGAATATTCCCAAATGGTAGGAGAATGGAAAAAATTACTTAAAAGAGAAATATTTCCAAATGGTAGGATATTGGAAAACATTGCTTTAAAAAGGAATATTTACAAATGGTATAAGATATTGAAAAAATCACTTCAAAAGGAATATTTCCAAATGATAGGAGATTGGAAAAAATGACTTAAAAAAAGGAATATTTCCAAATGGTAGGAGATTGGAACAAATTATTTAAAAAAGGAATATTTCCAAATGGTAGAAGTTTGGAAAAAATCACTGAAAAAGGAATATATCCAAATGGTAGGAGACTGGAAAAAAATACATACATAAGGAATATTTCCAAATGGTAGAAGAAGTTTGGAAAAAAATACTTAAAAGTGGAATATTACCCATGGTAGAAGATAGGAGATAAATACTTAAAAAAAGGAATACTTCCAAATGGTAGAAGACTTGGAAAACATTACTTTAAAAAGGAATATTTCAAAATGGTATACGTTTGGGAGGAATGCCACGAAATGTATTCACTAATAATATTCTAGTTAAAAAAAAGCGAAAAAAAAGGAAGTTTTTTCCAAATGATATAAGTTTGGGTCCACAGAATGGAGGGACCAGGTGTTTGGGAGACGAATTTGATTCCCAAGTAGAAAAGTTCTGGGGAGGAATTTGCAAATAAATGTGTTTCTATTTGGAAGGTCCCCCTGAATGTGTCACTTTAAGGACTGTGGATGGAACAGTCTCCCTCCCTGAGGATTTCGTACAATTGGAGCCTCATTGTATTTTGATTGTTTACCTACATTTTTAGTTTTATGTAAAAGAAAACTACTGAGATGGCATTGTCTGTCCGTCCGCACTTTTTCTGCCCTCATTTTTCTGTCCGCACTTTTTCTGTCCGTCCTCAGGTCTTAAAAACCACTGAGGCTAGAGGGCTGCAAATTGGTATGTTGGTCATCCACCCTCCAATCATCAAACTTACCGAATTGCAGCCCTCTACCCTCAGTAGTTTCTATCTTTATTTAAGGTTAAATTTAGCCATAATCGTGCGTTTGGCACCTATATAAGACAGGCCGCCACCTGGCCGTGGTTAAAGTTTCACGGACCACCAAAAGATAGATCTATTTTCGATGGTCTTGATAATACGCTGTACAGAAAACTCGATTGTGCTGAAGAAACCTCGGTTCAATTTTTGTTACTTATTTATTTCGATCAATTCTCTAATTTATCAGTAATTTACCTACATTTTTTTATCTGTTTATTTCGCCGCTATCTTTAAATAATCTTCATAATAATATCTCTAAAGATATTAAGAAATAGGTTTCTCAATATCTTTGAAGATATTAAGAATAGTTTTCTTAATATCTTTAAAGACAAGTCACTCGAAATCATTAGACAGTGTTTACTTTGTTTGCAAATAAATAAATAAATAAAATATTTATCTGTCCAAAATGTCTGTAAAGTTTTGTCTTCATTCAGATCCCACGAATTTATATTTACCGCAGTTTCATTGTCTCTCTTCCTCGGCGTCTTTCGTTAGAATCAATTTGTTCCAAAAATGAGCAAACCACTGATAACCATCGTCCCACGTAAAGCGCACTGCAGACATTACTTAAGGTTCTTTGTGGCGTTCCTTGAGCCACTAGCTGCAACCCCTTTCGTTCATTTAACTGAACCTCCGTTCATATTCTCCTTCTTCTACCTTATCTTCCTTTAAACCTCACCTAATAATTGTTTCATAGTGCAACTGCGAAAGGTTTTTTCCTCCTGTCACACCTTTCAAACCTTTTTTATTCTCAGTTTCCATTTAAGCGTTGAATGACGTCATTGGTCTCCCAGCGCTTGATTGGCCTTGGGACTGAAGTGATTGACATTCCATTTTTTGTATTAATCGTCAATCCTCGTAACTTCTTATCCATCATTCCCGTTCTGTCGAAACCTCCTCCTCCTCTTGAGCAGACAAGGTCTCACTCCCCCCCCCCCCCCCCCCCACCCCCCCCCCCCCCCCCACCGCCCCCCCCCCCCCCCCCCCCCCCCCCCCCCTCTCCCCTTGAATAAAAAACCTAGTATACGACGCTTTCATCATCTGCCACAAATTCGTGACTAAATATGTAGGTAAGAGACGGATATCGTTATATTATTATTATTATTATTATTATTATTATTATTATTATTATTATTATTATACAGAAGATGAACCCTATTCACACGGAACAAGCCCACCAAAGGGGCCACTGACTTGAAATTCAAGCTTCCAAAGAATATTGAGGTGTTCAGTAGTCAGGAGCAAGATGAAAAAAAGGAAGATATCCAACTTATTAAAATGTAAAAAAATAAATTAATAAATAGATAAAAATAAATAGATAAAAAAAGGAAGATATCCAACTTATTAAAATGTAAAAAAATAAATGAATAAACAGATAAAAATGTATTCAAATGTAAGGCGACTAATCCATCTGCGCCAAGCAGCTATCGAAAGGCGAGTGGAAAAGAAGTCTCTCTCTCCTGTGATTGCAAGACGCATTCAAATTCCTGTCGGATTTTTGTCCTCCAAATCGCCCGCTAATTTTTTTTTTTTTTTTTTTTTGTCCTTCTCGGGGATATTTTCCTCCATCCTTTGACGTCCCAGAAATCGTAAAGGATATCTCATCTGCCCATCGGGGTAATATCTCATTAGTGATCTCAACGGAAAATGACAGCCAGACAGACAATGGGAGAGAGATGCTCTTGGCAAGATTTGCTGATTGGAATTATACATGTGAATGATATTTTTTTATTTTACTTATTGTATTTACCCCTTACCTCATTTTCTCTTTTTTTTGATCAGCGGTATCTCTTCTTTCTGTATTCCACTTATTATCGTCTCTCTGAATTTTACTTTACTTCCTCTTAATTCTTCTTAATGAGCCCAATATTCTTTGGAAGCTTGATTTTTAAGTCAGTGGCCCCTGTGGTGGTCTTGTTCCATATGAATAGGTTCCTTCATAATAATAATAATAATAATAATAAAATAATAATAATAATAATAATAATAAATAATAATAATAATAATAATAATAATAATAATAATAATAATAATAATAATTAGGTTTCAGTCACATCAACTGTTTGGTATTATTCCAGGACCTGCTGGAAGCATGCCATCCTGTTCATGGCTAGAATTTCCAATATTCTGTTCCTGAAGCTTTAAGTGAAAGGTTACTTCCTTCTAACTTAGTTTGAAGTTCATTACGTCTCCACAGTAAACTTTACGGTTTTCAAATGTAACTACTTTCGAGTTTTTATTCGTCCTTAAGTTATCCCACGATTGTCTTTATTTTCGTTTCCTTCATCTTGGTGTTTCTTGTTCTTTAAAAGAGAGGGATTTCACAGTCATAAAAAAAGATGACAAATATACTTTTGGAAAACTACACGTCGGTTTCAATCAGTCTGTATTCTTCGACCTTCTAGTCTTCTCTATATTTTCTGTGTTGTGAGGGTCTGCTACAGCTTGGATTGCATATCGCAATGCTGACAATATATATATATTATATTATATAATAATATAATATATATAATATATCTATATATATATATATATTATATATATATATATATATTATAATATATATAATATATATATATACATATAAAACATTAAGCTACAACTGTCCTCTAATTAACATCCATTTCGCTCTACCTTGGAATTATATGTTTTCATATATGTTAACCGAAGGGGAATTATTTAGCTGACAATAAGTATCCTCGTCTCGTGGGCTCGAACCACGCAACAAAAGAACTCAGGATGCGCCAACCTTAATGGCTGCGTGGTTCAAGGCGCGTCACTGAAGTCCTCAGTTCTTGTGTTCTGTAGTTCGATCCCACGAGACGACATATACTTATTGTCAGCTAAATGATTCCCTTCTTGTTAACATATATGAAAATATATTAATGCCGGGGTAGAGAGTTCAATGCTTATTATTATTATTATTATTATTATTATTATTATTATTATTATTATTATTATTATTATTATTATTATTATTATTATTATATATGTGTGTTAAAATGGTTCTGGATACTTTGATATATATATATATATATCTATATATATATATATATATATATATATATAGATATATATATATATATTAATATCAAAGTATCCAGAACCATTTAACACTTTTCTTCTCCAATTTGTCTTTATACGTTTTTTCCCCTTCAACGCTTGATAATTCAATTATGTACCTCCACCCTTCACCTTAACAGAGTGAATAAAAAACGTCATCCTTCATCAATAGAGTTTTCACTGCGAACAGAAATGATAAGATTTATAAAAAATTGTTGGTAATTGCAACAAAAGTTGATTGTGCTTTTCGTTGATTGGAATAAATAAATTGGAAACGTGGGCTACATGAGAGAGAGAGAGAGAGAGAGAGAGAGAGAGAGAGAGAGAGAGAGAGAGAGACTGAAAGCAAAATGAAGGAATCTGACTTTGCTAGAAAAAACAATACAAAGCTGTGTTGCAAGAAATGGAAATAAGAAATTACTTAGACTTTGACGCACGGGGCGATAGACATAGCAAGGTGAAAGGCAAGAGAGAGAGAGAGAGAGAGAGAGAGAGAGAGAGAGAGAGAGAGAATGATCCAAAAATCAAAAAGAGCTATTCCTGCACTGTAAATGTGTTTAATCTGCACCTTTATCAACTAATCCCTTTCTTTTCGGTATAACGCTAATCCTTTTTTTAGATAAATAAATAAACAAACATATTCCTCGTTATATCCGGGGCACCTGAATAGCTTAAATCCAGTTATATTCCGCATCAGTTACTCCGTTGCATTAGAACAAAAGCTTCCACGTTCAACGCTCAAATCTCATCATGTCCAACATTTTTCACTGCTCAACTGAAGGGGTGAAAAATGTCCTCGCTAAACAATTGCTTTTAATCTGTTGTATCTCCGCTCGCTGCTTCTCTCATTCTGTAAAAATGACAGGTAAGACAGGTGGGCGGGAATTACATATATGTTATCCTGACATTTTTTTAAGTCTTTACGTTATCCTATTAATGTATCATTCGTTTAAAAGAGCCCTTTTTTCCGGCCTTGCGGTCAGTTATGTAAAACCCTAAAGCTTTCAGACTTGGTCTCATTGGGTCATCATTACCGTTCTGCAGAACAGTATAGAATATGTATAGAATTCGGGTCAGAGGGCCAAGCAAGCCCTGGGCCCAACCTACGATGAGGTTATTCGGCGCTGAAAAAGGGAAATAGACAGTAAAATAAAAGATCTGAAAAGTATAACAAGAGGATAAACCTTCCAGTTTACACCATGGATCAATTATGAGGAGA
>NC_061091.1:79558463-79560963 GCF_015104395.2 Macrobrachium nipponense | reverse complement strand
GAACTGTTAATTCTATGACATTATGATTCTGAAAATACTCGCATTATAAACTATTATTCTTTAACATAATTCATCTCGTTCACAAATACTAGGTCTAAAGTATTTTGTATTCCTTTCTTGTTGGCAGGTGATTTATTTGTTGAATGTTGTATTTAGATAGCATATCTAATAGCTTTTTCAAATTGCCTCTTATCTTCTGCACTACTATTACTCTCTTTTTATATGTATAAGTACAACCACAGTCTCCTATTCGTTCTTTCCATTATACGAAGGAAAGTTGAAGTCACCAGATAGGAGAATCGTCCAGTCCTTGTGATTTCTACTACATATCATCATCCTTTTTCAATTATTAGTCAAACTCTTTAGTATTAGGAGGTCTATATATACTATGTTCATCAATTTTTCAGATTCAAATTCTACCGCTATTAGTTCACATTCTGAGTTACTATATTTCTCATATATTTTTCCTTGTTTTTTTGTCTTTCCCATATATTGCGGTTCCCCTTGATTCCTATTTTTTCTATCTGATCTATAAAAAAGTTTTGGAACCCTTTTTTATTGATCATCATTTCCCAGTCTCTTGGGGGGGGAATACCAGGTTTCACTTATATTCATTATATCATTTTCTTTTTCATTTTGGGTTAGTTCTTCTAAGTACTCTATTTTTCTTTTTGAGTTACTCGTAACTAAACCCTGCGCATTCATCACTATGATGGTTTGCGTGTTTTCTCCTTCATTTAATATTGGTAGTAATAAGGATTTTCCCATGTCTCTTTCCTGTTCTGGTATGTTGTTCTTTTTTTCATTTCCAGAAATTCTGACATTAAAAAATCCAAACTTTCCATAATATTTGATCTTCCTTCATCCTAATTATTCATTTTGTGTCTGAATCTGCAATTTTCTCCGTTTCTGCAATATCTCTTGCATAATTAAATACAGTTATTATCTCTTGAGTAGAATTTCGGAGCTGATGCTTTGAAATTTTTTTGCTGACACCTCTGCATATCTCATTGGTGGTTTGGCTTTCTTTTCTCTTTTACCTGATATTCTTGATTTTCTCTCTTTATTTGTTTCTTCTTATTTTGGATTTTATTACTTGGTTGGTTATTTATTGATTATGATTCATGGCTACAGGGTTGCATATATTTGCATTTTTGTCGAACTTACATCCTTTTCCTTCTTTTAGGTTTTTTACATATTTTTGGATGCAGATCTCTGCAATCATCCCCATAGCCATCTAAGTATGCACATTTTACCATATATTTCATAGTTTTGACATTACCTTAGGATGTTTGTAGTAACATCTTTCTCCAAATCTGCAATTCCCTCTTTTCAAAAGGTTGCAGATTTTGTCTTTCTTGTCTATTTTTCCTCTTTCCCCGTCATTGTGTAGATCTGGGTAGAGCCTCTTCGGGATTTGCTTTCTGTTGTCATATCGTAATTTATTTCTTCGTAGGTATGCTGCTTTATTCCGCCATATGTAGTATCAATGGAGTATCTCTGCATCCATACTTTTATCTTGTTCTTTGTTTTCCTTTTTTTTTTCTGTCATTTCATTTTTGTTTACTTCTCTTCCGTTTTCCTCTTTTTCTTTTTATTCTTCTTCTTCCTCTTCTTCTTCATCCTCAACTATGTACATTCAATCTTGATTTACTAACTTGGTCGTATCCATGATAGACTGTTGAACAAAAAATTCTTGTATCTTTTCTCAAATCTTGCATTACCTCAGCACACTGTGGATGGTCGGAATGTTGCATGCAGCATATTTTCTGATTAGGTTTGTGATTGACTATGCTATACCAAACCTTACACAGTTTGCATGCTTTTGGCATTCTTTTTCCTAATGCTCAATTAGGATATCACAAGATTCACCTTATCATTTTCATTGTCGGAATATGTTGGTTTATGTATATTTTCTTTATGAGTCTCTTGACCACTTGGATTTTATTTGGAACTTTTTCAATTATTTTCAAGATGTTTTCATTAGATTTGTTCCAGTTTGAAGGATTATATCCTTCTAATATATCTATGAATGCTTTTGTATCTTTTTGGTTAGGACTGTTGCTGATTTCATAGATGAGAAATGCCAGTTCCCTTCCTGCTACCTCATCGTATTGCGAATCCGCCAAGCAAGCTAAATTACGCCACCTCTTCCCGCTGTTGGAACTTACTGCCATCTGTTCTGATTTCAGTATTACACTTGTTAAACTAACTTAGAAGACGCTTTATCCTACTATTTTCACACTAATATTTATCACCGATAGTTCACGAACACTTCTAGATATTTCTCAAATTCTAGTCGTATGTTAAACTTGTGATATCTGTTGATTAATCTGACTTCACGCGGGTACGTCTCACCAAGCAAGATGGCTACTCCGAGAGAGAGAGAGAGAGAGAGAGAGAGAGAGGGTGTGTAGTTACCTGGGGGATGTCAAATGCTGGTTTTGGAGTATGGAATTATGTATAGTTGATATAGCTGTGATCCCATTGAAGGGGTCTC
>NC_061091.1:79532071-79554571 GCF_015104395.2 Macrobrachium nipponense | reverse complement strand
ATAGAGAGAGAGAGAGATAGAGAGAGAGAGAGAGAGATAGAGAGAGAGAGAGAGAGAGAGAGAGACCCGATGAACAATCTGTGGCTAAGAACATTTTCTTAACAACGAGTCTTGACCTCCATATGAATGATTCATCTCATTAACTGACAGAATACTTCTACTTTTTAACCCAACTGCTCTATTCTGCTCTTTGTTTTGGCATTGCAATATCTTATTGTGTGACGGTAAGGCGTCAGGATGATAATAATAATAATAATAATAATAATAATAATAATAATAATAATAATAATAATAATAATAATAATAATAATGAATAATAATACAATATTAAAAAACTGGAATAAGACTAGCAAGAGGTTAATATCAGGATGAGCGGATCCTTACCAGGGCGACTCACTGTCCCCACTACTCTTCGTAGTAGCCATGATTCCCATGACAAAAGTACTACGAAGATGGATGCCGGCTACCAACTCAAGAAAAGAGGCAACAGAATCAACCATCTGATGTTCATGGACGACATCAAACTGTATGGTAAGAGCATCAAGGAAATAGATTCCCTAATCCAGACTGTAAGGATTGTATCTGGGGACATCAGGATGGAGTTTAGAATAGAAAAATGCGCCTTATTCAACATACAAAAAGGCAAAGTAACGAGAACTGAAGGGATAAAGCTACCAGATGGGAGCAACATCAAACACATAGATGAGACAGGATACAAATACCTGGGAATAATGGAAGGAGGGGATATAAAACACCAAGAGATGAAGGACACAATCATGAAAGAATATATGCAGAGACTCAAGGCGATACTCAAGTCAAAGCTCAACGCCGGAAATATGATAAAAGCCATAAACACATGGGCAGTGCCAGTAATCAGATACAGCGCAGGAATAGTGGAATGGACGAAGGCAGAACTCCGCAGCACAGATCAGAAAAACCAGGAAACATATGACAATACACAAAGCACTACACCCAAGAGCAAATACGACAGACTATACATAACACGAAAGGAAGGAGGGAGAGGACTACTAAGTATAGAGGACTGCGTCAACATCGAGAACAGAGCACTGGGCAATATCTGAAAACCAGTGAAGACGAGTGGCTAAAGAGTGCATGGAAGAAGGACTAATAAAAGTAGACGAAGACCCACAAATATACAGAGACAGGAGAATGACAAACAGAACAGAGGACTGGCACAACAAACCAATGCACAGACAATACATGAGACAGACTAAAGAACTAGCCAGCGATGACACATGGCAATGGCTACTAAGGGGAGAGCTCAAGAAGGAAACTGAAGGAATGATAACAGCGGCACAAGATCAGGCCCTAAGAACCATATATGTTCAAAGAACGGTAGATGGAAATAACATCACTCCCATATGTAGGAAGTGCAATACGGAAAATGAAACCATAAACCACATAGCAAGCGAATGCCCGGTACTTGCACAGAACCGGTACAAAAAGAGGTATGATTCAGTGGCAAAAAGCCCTCCACTGGAGCCTGTGCAAGAAACATCAGCTACCTTGCAGTAATAAGTGGTACGAGCACCAACCTGAGGGAGTGATAGAAAACGATCAGGCAAAGATCCTCTGGGACTATGGTATCAGGACGGATAGGGTGATACGTTGACAAATAGACCAGACGTGACGTTGATTGACAAAGTCAGAAGAAAGTATCACTCTTGATTTCGCCTAATACCATGGGACACCAGAGTTGAAGAGAAAGAGAGGGAAAAAATGGATAAGTATCAAGATCTGAAAATAGAAATAAGAAGGATATGGGATTTGCCAGTGGAAATCGTACCCATAATCATAGGAGCACTAGGTACGATCCCAAGATCCCTGAAAAGGAATCTAGAAAAACTAGAGGCTGAAGTAGCTCCAGGACTCATGCAGAAAAGTGTTATCCTAGAAACGGCACACATAGTAAGAAAAGTGATGGACTCCTAAGGAGCAGGAAGCAACCCGGAACCCCATACTATAAATACCACCCAGTCGAATTGGAGGACTGTGATAGAGCAAAAAAAAAAAAAAAATAAAAAAAAATAATAATAATAATAATATCTCTTAGTTAGCTCAGGGTCATATACATGGAATATACAAAGTAGAGACAATACAATACACTGGATATATATATATATATATATATATATATATATATATATATATATATATATATATATATATATATATACACAAGATCACATGATAAAAGTGTTGATTGACAATATCCGCACGGTCGCTGAATTAGTAGTAAAATAGTTCGTTAATAATATATTAATGACAGTACTAATATGGAGAATAATAGTAAAGCTATTGAAAATGATAATATTCGAAAACAGATTGCATACAATTAATTTTTTCCAGCATTACACATTAGGTGATTACAGGAGCTTTCTTCAACAAAAACTGGAATGACGTCATAGACTGGATATCTCCTTCTAGTTTTAAATTAGAATGACTTTTCTCTTATATTCTATCTTCAAGGAATATTTGTTTTTTTAAGGTTAGATACACATACACACGCACACACGTCAAGTGGGAGCTGAATTGCTCAAATAATTATTGATCGTTTTCTGGGAGTTTTTCTGATCCACCCGTAGAAAATAGATCTGTCTTTTCCCAGAAGTTGAACATATATATATATATATATATCTAATTATATATATATATATATATATTATATATATAATGATATATTATATAATTAATATATACATATAATATATATATATATTATATATATATATATATATAGTATTATATATATATATATAGATATATATATATTATAGATATATATTATATATATATTGTATAGATATATATATATATAATATATATATATATATATATACTATATATATACATATATATACTACGTATGTATGTAAACCGAATTTAGAAAGCCCAAAACAGAAGAAAAAAAATCTATAAAAGAAACACAGGAAGATGTGCCCATGGAAGCCACCCCCCGGCTTCCTTCCCCCCCAACCCACCAGTCCCCAAGGAAAGGGACGAGGAAAAAAGTAAATAAAAACAAGTCCATCCAATTAATTCTTTATCTCTATTTTTTTGGAAAACTGGGTTAGAAAGCACATTTTCGATAAACGGAGATAAAAATGAGAAAGGGAGAGTTTTATTTTTTAATGATTTCCGAAGTTTTTCATCGTCTACAGAGATGGGTATCGGTTGGGGACAGGTGAGGGAGAGAAGGAAGACTGAAATTGTTATTTTACTGAGATTACTGCTTACGAGCTCCATGGCGCGTGGTATGCTGCGTCGGAACCATGCGCTGCCCGTCATTTTTCACCCTATATAGCCCGCCCCACCTGGGGTGGAGAAACAGGTTTGCAGGAGGAGGGTGGATGTATCATGTCTCCCCTACCCTCTCAATTCCCTACCTAAGCTGCCACCACTTGGGGTGGACAAACAGGTTGGCAGAAGGAGTGTGGATGTCTTTCCTACCCTCCTAATCCCCTATCTAGGTCGGACAAACAGGTTGGCATGGAGGCGTGGGTGGATGTGTCATGTCTCCCCTAGCATCCCATCTGCCCCACCCCCTTGCGGTTAGGTTAGGTTTTTAGTTTTCTGTAAAAGAAGACTACTGAGATGGCTGTTAGTCTGTCCATCTGGGCTTTGTCTGTCCGCCCTCAGATCTTAAAAGCTACTGAGGCTAGAGGGCTGCAAATTGGTATGTTGGCCATCCACCCTCCAATCACCAAACATACCAAATTGCAGCCCCATAGCCTCAGCAATTTTCATTGTATTTAAGGTTAAAATTAGCCATGGTCATGCCCCCTGGGCATGGCTATAGGTGCCAACAACACAGACCACCACAGGGCTGGGGTTGAAAGTTTCAGTGATCGTTTCAGGCGAGAAATATTGGTCAGGATACGGTACCGTACCTAAGATTAGGTTATGCTTGGTCATAAGGGGTTTGCAAAAGAGAGGAATTTGTCCTAGCTGAGATCTGGTTTGGTTAGAATAGGGTACACTTTTCGTGTGTGTGTGTGTGTGTGTATATGTGTTTGAATGCGCAGTGTCATTCTACCATTCTTTCCTGATTTTTTTGTATAGGTCATATTTCACGCATAAATCCTCTAGTTACCCAGCTGTTTACCCTTTGTGTATTGTGTCTAGATGAGAAACATTGGTCAGGATACGGTACCGTACCTAAGGTTATGTTATGCTTGGTCATAAGGTTTGCAAAAGAGATGACTTTGTCCTAGCTGAGGTCTGGTTTGATTAGAATAGGGTACACTTTTCGTGTGTATGTATGTGTATATGTGTTTGAATTCGCAGTGTCATTCTACCATTCTTTCCTGATTTTTTTGTATAGGTCATATTTCACGCATAAATCCTCTAGTTACCCAGCTGTTCACCCTTTGTGTATTGTGTCTATTTCACCAACAAAAGAATGAAACAATGAACAGCAGAATATTACAATCAAATGGTTTCTCTATATCTGTAGAGAGGCGAGTCATTACAAAGAGCAATTACCATGATAACTATTCTGCGTTTCCAACTATATACAGTATCGAGATAAAAAAAAAACGGTTTTGGATTAATTCATATAATTCATATCCAGCTTAATATTTTTTGGTCCAGATTTTCCTATCAACACACGTACCAATATTCCGCACTATCTCCGTTTCATTTTATACATGATTTCACAGTTACTTCTATTTTAGTCTCTTCTGATCCTCTAGGCATTACTTAGGGTTCTTTGCAGTGTTCCTCTAGGCCCCTAGCTGCAACCCCCTTTCATTCCTTTTACTGTACCTCTGGTTCATTATTCTTCCTTTCTTCCATCTCCAATTTCTTTCCTCAACATTCGCCTGACAATCGTTTTCATAGTGCAAATGCAAAGGGTTTTTCATCCTGTTATACTTTCCAAACCTTTTTATATATAAATATATATATTCCATTTTAATCTGGACTCTGTGCGGTTGCTTCAGTGCTCATATTTCATGTCCATTATTCCAGGTCTGCTCCCTTGAACTATATTTTTTTTTTTTTTTTATCCATTTGACTTTTGGAAGAAGAAGAGGAACAGGAATTTCACCGAAGGGTATTCGTATTTCAAAAGTTCCCCCCCCCTACCCCCCTCCCCACCCCCATCCTTCCATTTCACTTGCGCCCCCCTCTTTTCCATTCTTTTCTTATCCCAGCATTCATTGAGCGATTCTCATTTCCACCCCTTCGTATTTTTTTTTTTATCGAGGTTCAGAATTTCCCGTTTCCATTCATCTCTCTTTTTGAGTCGTTCTTCCAGATATGGGGATTTTTATGTATTTATCTATTTTTATGTGTACGTGTGTTTATATCCCTCGTTTGTCGCTTGACGTTGCGTGCATGCTGCGTGCATGCTTTCTGGAAGATGAAGATATTCTTTTAATATCAACGAATTCCTCTGGTCCAGACATCCTTTAGTCCTCAGTTCCAGAATTCTTTTATTCCTCTGTTCCAGAGCTCCTTTGTTCCCTGTTCCAAAGCTCCTTTAGTCCTCTGTTCCAGATCTCCTTTCTTCCTTAGTTCCAGAGCTCCTTTATTCCTCTCTTCCAGAGCTCCTTTATTCCTCAGTTCCAGTGGTCCTTTATTCCTCTGATAGCGGTTCTTTATTCCTCAATTCCAGAGCTCCTTTAGTCCTCTGCTCCAGATCTCCATTCTTCCTCAGTTCCAGATGCCTCTATTCCTCAGTTCCAGAGGTTCAATTGTTGTATAAATCTCTCTCTCTCTCTCTCTCTCTCTCTCTCTCTCTCTCTCTCTCTCCAGAGAACGTTGATAAAAATCATTGCATAAATGTTGCATAAGACATTAAGCTTGTTTTGTCGTTGTATATTACCGTGACCTTTCTCTCTCTCTCTCTTTCTCTCTCTCGCTCTCTCTCTCTCTCTCTCTCTCTCTATCTCTCTCTCTCTCTCTTTCTCTCTCTCGCTCTCTCTCTCTCTCTCTCTCTACAAAATATACAAAAAAGACAAAGTCTGCAACCTTTTGAAAAGAGGGAATTGCAGATTCGGAAAAAAATGTTATTACAAAGATCCTAAGGTATGTCACAACTATGAAATATATGGTAAATGTGCATACCTAGATGGATATGAGGATGATTGCAGAGATCTACATCCAAAAATATGCAAAAACCTAAAAGAAGGAAAAGGATGTAAGTTCGACAAAAAATGTAAATATATGCACCCTGTAGCCATGAAAAATAATCAAATAAATAACCAATCAAGTAATTAAATCCAAAATAAGAAAGAAACAAATAAAGAGAGGAATGAAGAATATCAGGTAAAAGAAAAAGCAAGCCATCAACGAGATATGCAGAGGTGTCAGCAAAAAATTTCAATGCATCAGCTCCAAGATTCTACTCAAGAGATAATAACTGTTTTTATTATGCAAGAGGATATTGCAGATATGGAGAAAATTGCAGATTCAGACACAAAATGAATAATTATGATGAAGGAAGAACAAATATTATGGAAAAGTTGGATTTTTTTTTTTAATGTCAGAATTTCTGGAAATGAAAAAAAGAACAACATACCAGAACAGGAAAGAGACATGGGAAAAACCATCCTATTATTACCAATATTAAAATGAAGGAGAAAACACGCAAACCATCATAGTGATGAACGCGCAGGGTTTAGTTACGAGTAACTCAAAAAGAAAAATAGAGTACTTAGAAGAACTAACCCAAATTGAAAAGAAAATAGATATAATGAATATAAGTGAACCTGGTATTCCCAAGAGACTGGGAATGATGATCAAATAAAAGGGTTCCAAACTTATAGATCAGATAGAAAAAATAGGAATCAAGGGGGAACCGTAATATATGGGAAAGACAAAAACAAGGAAAAATATATGAGAAATATAGTAACTCAGAATGTGAACTAATAACGGTAGAATTTGAATCTGAAAAATTAATGAACATAGTAATATATACCTCCTAATACTAAAGAGTTTGACTTAATAATAGAAAAATTGGATGATATATGTAGAAATCACAAGGACTGGACTATTCTCCTATCTGGAGACTTCAACTTTCCTTTCGTAGACTGGAAAGAACGAATAGGAGATTGTGGATGTACTTACACATATAAAAAAGAGAGTAATAGTAGTGCAGAAGATAAGAGGCAATTCGAAAAGCTATTAGATATGCTACTAGAATACAACATTCAACAAAATAAATAAATCATCTGCCAACAAGAAAGGAAAATACTTTAGACCTAGTATTTGTGAACGAGATGAATTATGTTAAAGAAATAATAGTTTATAATGCGAGTATTTCAGACCATAATGTCATAGAATTAACACAGTCCATTCCAAAGCAAGTGAAAAATTAGAGATAAGCAAGAAATGAAAAAGTGGGAAGGATATGGAAAATACAACTTCTACAGTAAAAATATAAAATGGTCAGAAATAAATGAAGAATTAAACAAAGATTGGGATAACATTTTCGTAAGTGATGACATAAAGGTAAATACGGAGATATTATATAAAATATTAGAGAAAATAGTGGATAAATATATTACCGAAGAAGAAAAGTAAACATCAGTCATGCATACCAAGAGACAGAAGGATCTTGTTCCAGAAAATCAGAAAGTGGAAAAAAGGTCTTGCAAAAGAAAAAAATGCATGGAAAGTTATAGAACTAAAAAGTAAGATAGAAAAATGCAGAACAAAAGATTATACAATCAAAAGAAAATGAAAAACGGGATTTGGAAGAAAAAACCCTATTAAATATCAAGCAAAATCCCAAACTATTATACTCATATGCGAAGAAGATGAATAAAAGAAGAATAGAAATAGGCCCTCTAAGAATTGAAGGGAGATTAAGGAATGAAAAAAAGGAAATTTGCAACATATTAGCAGAACGATATAAGAGAAAATTCACCCCTAGAATAGATAATGAAGATAATGATGTAGAAGTAAGGGATGAAAATAGTGAATATTTAGCTGACATAGTTATTAATGAAGCTGATATTGTGCAGGCTATTAATGAAATTAAAAATGAAGCTGCTGCAGGGCCTGATGGAGTGCCTGCTATTTTGCTAAAGAAAGTAGTTCATTCTATCGCAAAGCCACTTGCAATATTATTAAGACAAAGTGTAGATACAGGCAAGAATTATGATGAGCACAAATTAGCATATATTACCCCTACTTTCAAAAGTGGATCAAGACTAGAGGCAAGTAATTATAGGCCTGTGAGTCTAACATCACATATTATGAAAGTGTATGAAAGGGTAATGAAGAAAAATATTATGAAACATTTAATAAAAAATAATTTGTTTAATAAAGGACAACATGGTTTCGTACCCGGAAAAAGTACACAAACCCAACTGTTAGTCCACCGTGAGAACATATTCAAAAATATGAAAAGCGGAAATATGAAAAGCTTTTGACAAAGTAGACCATAATATATTAGCGAAGAAAATTAGAAAACACAATATCGTGGATAAAGTAGGAAGATGGTTAAAAGAATTTTTACACAACAGAAAACAGATAGTTATTGGTTATTGCAAACGACGAGAAATCGGATGAAGCCAAGGTAATATCCGGTGTGCCGCAAGGTACGGTGTTAGCTGCAATACTGTTTGTTATTATGATTGAAGACATAGACAGTAATGTTAAGTATTCGGTAGTGAGTAGTTTCGCAGATGACACAAGAATAAGTAGAGAAATTACTTGTGATGAAGATAGGAACGCTCTACAAAGAGACCTTAACAAAGTATATATTTGGGCAGAGGTAAATAGGATGGTATTTAACTCTGATAAAATTGAATCGATAAATTATGGAGACAGAGAAAGAAAGCTATATGCATATAGGGGACCTAATAATGAGACAATCACAAATAAGGAAGCAGTTAAAGACCTTGGTGTGATGATGAATAGGAACATGTTATGCAATGATCAAATAGCAATTCTGTTGGCAAAATGTAAAGCAAAAATGGGAATGTTGTTACGGCACTTCAAAACAAGAAAAGCTGAACACATGATTATGCTTTATAAAACATATGTTCGTAGTCCACTTGAATATTGCAATATGATATGGTACCCACACTATCAAAAGGATATTGCACAAATAGAGAGTGTACAAAGGTCCTTTACAGCTAGAATAGAAGAAGTTAAAGACCTTGACTACTGGGAAAGACTACAATCCTTAAAATTATATAGTCTAGAAAGAAGAAGAGAACGCTACATGATAATTCAGGCATGGAAACAGATAGAAGGAATAGCAGAAAATATCATTTAGCTAAAAATATCAGAAAGAGCAAGCAGAGGTAGATTAATAGTGCCCAAAACTATACCAGGAAAAATAAGGAAAGCACACAGGACATTAATCCACTATGCACCAGCATCGATAATGCAGCGTCTATTCAATGCGTTGCCAGCTCATCTGAGGAATATATCAGGAGTGAGCGTAGATGTGTTTAAGAATAAGCTCGACAAATATCTAAAATGCATCCCAGACCATCCAAGATTGGAAGATGCAAAATATACCGGAAGATGTACTAGCAACTCTCTGGTAGACATAAAGTGCCTCACACTGAGGGACTGGGCAACCCGAACAAGATGTAAGGTCTGTAAGGTCTAAATCTCTCTCTCTCTCTCTCTCTCTCTCTCTCTCTCTCTCTCTCTCTTTTCAAAGGATAATAAGTAAAATAATTATTGCACTTTATTACATAATAATGATATAATTGTATCATCCTTAAAAACTCTCTCTCTCTCTCTCTCTCTCTCTCTCTCTCTAATGATTCCAATATGCTGTAACGTAACTTTAATCTAAACTTAAACCGTGACGCATTACGCAAGATGACTTTAATCACTGTTGAGTTAAATACAGTATTACGTATAGACACTTCGAAAGGAGATAAATATAATATAAAGAAAGGTACAAGAAAATTAAGGACATTATAAAAGGTAACATTACCAGAGAAATGAAAGAGGTTATTCTCAGTAAATTGACAAGAAAACTACCCTCGTTTAGTTATTTTTATGGTCTTCCAAAAATCCACAAGGAGGGCATCCCTTTGAGGCCCATTGTAGCAAACTGCAATACTCCTCAGGCTGATTTGACCTCTTGGTTGGCGGAGGTTTTGGGTGACTTAGTGGGTAATATATCTAGCTCCCATCTTAAACATAATCTTGATTTCATGGATAGAATTATGGGTAAAAATTTGGATGGAATTATGTATAGTCTGGACATCGTCTCCTTATTCACTAATGTGCCTCTTGATTTTGTTCTAACTAATTTGGTCAAAATTGCCGAAGAAGGAAAATTCACGCCACCTATTCATATTAATAAGTTTTGTGAGCTTATAAAGACGTGTGTAGAATCCACCATATTTGAGTTTGAAGGAGATTTCTATCAACCAAAAGCAGGGGTTGCTATGGGATCCTCGTTGTCGCCTGTTTTAGCTAATCTTTGTATGGAATTTTTTGAAATACTTTTTGTGGACAAACTTCCAGATGATTTGAAACCTTTTATATGGGTAAGATATGTTGACGATATTTTTATTGTTTTTAAGGACGATGCCGAAAGTTTTGATCAGTTTCTTTTACAACTGAATAGTTTTCTTCCATCCATCACGTTTACAGTGGAAAGGGAAGTCGACAAGCGTCTGCCATTTTTAGACTTGGTTGTTTTCAGGAAAAGTACTCACACAAATACGTACATACATTTTTATTCATATCATGACGAGAAAATCAAACGCAACGTTCTGACGAATTTGTTTTTTAGAACTTTTCGAGTTTGTGACCCTAGTTTCATTGACCTGGAAATTCAATTCTTGACTACGAGTTTCAAAAAGTTATGTTACCCCAAGTTTTTTTATCGACAGATGTCTTTCTAGAGCCAGAAGTATGTTTTATAATCCAAGGGAACGCTGTTCGACTGCTAATTTTAAGTGCCTTCCCCTTCCTTATAATCATGACCTGTAAAAAGTCTCCAATAATCTTAGAAAAGAAAGACATGGGTATAGCGTAGTTTTTCAATACACCTAATACTCTTAAAAAGAAAATTATCAAAAACAGTTGCAGAAAAGCAAACACAGATGTTGGTGTCTATGCTATAGGATGTAAAAATTGTGACAAATGCTATATTGGTGAAAGCGGTCGTTCCCTGGACCAGAGGAAACGTGAACATGTTGCAGTTTGCCGTTTGGGCAACGTTTACAGCGCCATTGCCAAGCATACTTGGGATACCGATCATGCCATCGACTTCAAGGGATGAAAAGTTATTTATAAGAGTGCGGATAGGACCACTAGGAGAATTGTGGAAGGAACTCTCATCACTTTGAATGACACCTTTGAGGGGAATACTGGAATACAGAACAATTTACTTTTGAGTGAAGAAATTTGCAAAAGGGCCAGAATAAAGAACTTCAGAAATGTGTACAGCCTCCTTCAATCTGATAATGTAAATAACCATCCTTCGCCCGTTCCAGAGCCTAATCTACAAACTACCTTTTTGGTTAACGACCGTCAAGATGTCATTCAGGAAGAAGACCGGCGCTTTGTCCCGCCCCGTAGATCACAACGAATTATGGAAAGGAAAACGACCCAATGACTTGTTCGAATTTTTTAACCTGTTAATGTTCTTTGTCTGTTTGTTTATGTTTATTTGGAATTCTTCACCAATACCATATCTCATTTGCTTAGTGATCAAGTCCACAGGAGGATGGACGAAAGCTTTAAGCTTTGTATAAATATATTATATCTAGATAAACAAGGATATTACTGTGGATCCCTCTATTGATATATGATATATATATCATATATATTATATATATATATATATATATAATATATATATATATATTATATATATATAGAAAACATTAAGCTACAACCGTCCTCTAATTAACATCCATTTCGCTCTATCCTGGTCTCGGGGGCTCGAACCTCGGAACACAAGAACTCAGGATGCGCCTACCTTGATGGCTGCGTGGTTCAAGACGCGTCACTGTAACCCTCAGTTCTTGTCTTCCGTGGTTCGATCCCACGAGACGACGTATACTTGTTGTCAGCAAAAACTTCCCCTCTTGTTAACATATATGAACAAAATATATTAATGCGCCGGGGTAGAGAGCTCAAGATGCTTATTATTATTATTATTATATTATTATTATTATTATTATATTATTATTATTATTATTATTATTATTATATACTATATATATATATATATATATATATATATATATATATTATATATATATATATATATATATGTATATATATATACATTTATATATATATATATATATAGAATATATATATATATATATATATATATATATATATATATACATAATATATCAAAGTATCCAGAACCATTTTAACATTTTTCTTCTCTAATTTGAAAAACACTTCATTAACTTTTTTCAAAGCATCTCTTGACACAGACGAGAATTTTTTTTATTTTTTGTTTTTATACATTTTTTTCCCTTCAACGCCAGATAATTCAATTATGCACCTCCACCCTTCACCTTCCCCCCCTCTCCCCCTCACCCCACACTTCGCCCATTTCCTCCACAGAAAAAGCGAGAAAACAGAATGAAAATAAAAAAAGGACATTCAAAAATCACCATTGCATCGATTGTCCAATACAGTCGAACAGGATTGGCGCAGAGTGAATAAAAACACATCATCCTTTATCAATCGGGTTTTCACTGCGAACAGAAATAATAGAATTTTAAAAAAATTGTCGGTAATTGCAACCAAAGTTGATTGTGCTTTTCGTTGATTGGAATAAATAAATTGGGAACGTGGGCTACATGAGAGAGAGATAGAAAGAGAGACAGATAGAGAGAGAGAGGGAGAGAGAGAGAGAGAGAGAGAGAACGAACCCAAAAGCAAAAAGAGTTATTCCTGCACTGTAAATGTGTTGAATCTGCACCTATATCAACTAATCCCTTTCTTTTCGGTATAACACTAATCCTTTTTTTTTAGATAAATAAATAAATAAACATATTTATCGTTATATCCGGGGCGCCTGAATAGCTTAAATCCGGTTATATTCCGCATCAGTTACTCCGTTGCATTAGAACAAAAGCTTCCACGAATTGAAGCTCTGGCTACACAACGTTCAACGCTCAAATCTCATCATATTCAGCGTTTTTCTCTGCTCGACGGAGAGTGGGTGAAAAGTTTCCTTGCTAAACAATTGCTTTAAATCTGTCGTGTCTCCGCTTGCTGCTTCTCTCATTCAGTAAAAATTACAGGTAAAACTGGTGGGCGGGAATTACATATATGTTATCCTGACATTTTTTTAAGTCATCACGTTATCCTATTAATGTATTATTCGTTTAGATGAGCACTTTTTTTTAGCCTTGCGGTCAGCTATGTAAAACCCTAAAGCTTTGAGACTTGCTCTCTGGGTCACCATTACCGTTCTGCAGAACAGAATAGAATATATATAGAATTTGGGTCAGAGGGCCAAGCAAGTCCTGGGACCTACGATGAGGTTATTCGGCGCTGAAAAAATGGGAATTGACAGTGAAAAAAAGAATTTGAAAGGTGTAACAGGAGGACAATCCTCCCAGTTTACACCATCGATCAATTATGAGGAAAATGGTTAAGGAAAGTAAGAAGGAAGAAAGAGAATTTGAACGGTACATTAGAGCGAATGAAAGGGGGTTGCAGGTAGGGCAGTGAAGCTTAAGTAATGCCTGCAGTACACCGCATAAGACGCACTGGTGGCGCTATCATCTTACTGAGATTTCCTAATGCAGATTCGTTCTTATTTCTGTCGTTTATTATATTTCAGTATACTTAGGTTAGCTCTTCCATATTTATTCAGCATAAATGTGACCAGTTTTTAATAATAATAATTAATAATAATATAATATAATAATAATAATAATAATAATAATAATAATAATAATAATAATAATAATAATAATATCATCGACTCGGCGAAAGTGACTTGAGACCTGGCTCAAGCCACCAATGAAAAAGAAGATATACCGCCACCAGCCAATAGGAGATCAGCATTGGGAAGACCCCCTGCTGACGACCTCAAATATAAGGAGGACGGACACCACACCATTCGAGTTGCTGCTCGGCCTCCGTAGCAGTAACATCTCTCCTGAGACCTTTCTCTGGCGAACGTGAGCGAAAGCGAGCGATAGCGCCATCCCAGTCGGCGATAGCGGCGAGATTTCCAGCGATTTTCGGCGAAACTTTCGGCGATTGACGACGACACCGAGAATTATAATTCTGAGAGAGCTCTCTCAAATACTATAAGAAAATTTTCATATGACATCTGTTTCTCTAAAATAATTTTCATATACTAACAGTCTCTCCTGCCTAAAATTCGGTAGCCGTTGGGGTCTGAAAACTCCGATTGAAGCAGGGTCTAAGGGACAAAAGCTTTCTACTCTCGCAATCCTTATTTGCAAGTAGCACAGAGACGATAGGCTGGTGTCTCTCATAAACCAGGTTTAGGCCCTTCAGGCAAAAGTAAAAAAAAAAAAAATATAACAACACACACATACACATACATTCTCTCTCTCTCTATCATCTCTCTCTCTCTCTCTCTCTCTCTCTCTCTCTCTCTCCCCTCACAGATAGACGAAGACGAATGCAGCCATGGACCCTGTAACCCAGCCCACACCCACCACTGCAGAGGCACCTGAGAACCGGAAACGGACAACGTCTTCTTCCTCCTTTTCAGATGCCCCTGAAGCAGTTAGACCTCGGCTAGACTCCTCCACCTCCTCCGAAGAAGAAACCACCACAGCCACTCAAGAGGACACGGAAAACCCCCCTGCCATGGACACAAATGATGGATTCCAGCTCGTCACCAGGAACAAATGAAAACAGCAAGGACCACCAGCAGCACCTTCACCCTCACATGGAAAATACCTGATAACTCCTCCAACAGGAACCAGTGCCTATGAGTTCGTCAAGGACCTGGAAAAGAAAGGTAAGTTGTTCAAGGTAAGACCCACAGAACTGTTTGCAATACCCTCAGATGTGAATACAAATGAATATATGAAAAACAATCCTGCCAGCTTCAAATACCTCAATCCTAATGACAAACCCTGCAGATTTATTTTATGCCATTACCCTCTGCAATTTGACACCAGGGTTATTCTGGAAAATCCCAGAGTGGTCAAAGCAGAGAGATTGCCACACAAAAGGACCCAACCCCCAGCCAACCCGCAAAGTACTAGTAGAATGGAAAGTAACTCAGCCTAAGTCACTGAATCTGGCATGTGGGGCTCCTTCCCCACCATGGACTTCACACCAGACCTCTGAGATGTTTTAATTGTCAGAGGTACGACACCATAGCAGTGCCTGCACCACCAAAGCCATTTGTGGTGTATGTAGTGGAAGACATCCCACAAAACTCTGCACAGATAAGATTAAAAATGGACAGGAAACGAATGCCAGATGCCCCGCATGCAAGGGAAACCACCATGCGTGGAACAGAAAATGTCCGATAAGGCTACAGAAAATTGACACTCTAAAAGGAATCGCACCTCGGAGCCTCCCTGGACACACACACACACACACACAGAACACCAGACCACAACAGACAACAGCAACTCCCACTACCCAGCAGGGATCAAGATCCTTTGCTGCTGCAGTTAGGGGGTCGCAACGCCCCCAAAAACAAAAACACAGATCACCCCCAACATAAAACACAGTCCTATGCTGCTGCAGCTGGAGGGCCTAGACCCAAACAGAACTCAAAATCAGCCTCAACCTCAGAAAAAGGAACACAAACACCCCAAACCACACCCAGACCAACACACGCCAACAAAACAAATAACAAACACTAGAAGAAAAATCAGTTTCTCAGAATCGGCCAAGCCGACTTACACATACATCTTAACACCTCTCCTTGTTCCCGAAACCCGACATATCCTCCTCACTACCAAATCCTAAAACTAGCTCCACTGCCTCCTGGCTCCCCAAAGCCATATAACCCAGTCTCCTCTCATCCTACCCACAAATCAACAGGTTTGAAGTTCGCCCAGAACTAAAACAAGACAAATACATCGCACAGACTCAAGACCTCACAAATCTACTGGTGCAAATGCTATTCAAGTTTGCAGAACTAACAGGATCAAACTTCTCAGAGGAAATAGCTAAAGAAGTCGTTGACAAGTGCATAAGAACGTCCAGAGGACTCTTTGCATCACCATGCCTACACTAATAAATAACAACAGTGCAAATGGCACTACAAATACACCCGGTGTCAGTTTCATCCCAAGTAACAGTACCAGGTACATCTCCAGTGCCAGGGCCACCTCGAGTTGGTATCAAGGCACATCAAGTGCAAATGACGAGCTAGGGAAACAACAACACAAAGTTACTGCAGAGACACAGACACTATAAAAATCCTCCAGTTGGAACATACTAAGTGCAAACAATAAATACGCATTCCTGCAAGCACACACACAAACAATTAACTATGACATCCATAATGTTACAAGAAACACTTGTAAGGGAAAACGCCAAATTCTCATTTAAAGGGTACAAAGTGTACAAAACACCATACACAGACACTAAAAGAGGACTAATCACCCTGGTTAAAAGCACAATCCCCTCAAAGAAGGTAGACAACATCCCTTGCGGAGATGATGTAGAATCACTCAGCGTAAAACTCACACTTGCAAACACAACACTGACAGTACACAACATATACAGGGCTCGGGACAACACATTTGAAGGGAAGCACTCTTCAGTGCAGAGACACGGACCACTAATTGGGTGGAGACTTCAACGCACATCACCCAAGCCTGAACTCTACACAACAAACAAACACAACTGGGAGACATCTACACCAGTTATCACGTGAATTCCCAGAGAAGTGCCTATTAAACAGTGGAGAGCCAACTCACTAAAAGGAGGAAGACTAGATCTTACCTTCACAAACTTATGCCCTAAAGGAGCAAGCAACATGGAAGCTGCACGAGACCCTCACAAATCGACCACATAGCCATTGACATTGGCCTACGGCTCAAAAAGCTGCCCCCCATACCACCGCCACCAGAAGAGATGGAACCCCAAGTTTGCAAACTGGGCTACATTTGAAGCCATAATGACGAGATGGGCGAGGACTACCTTGAAAACCCTGCAAACGACATAGAACTCTTCTATGAAGAGTTCATCAGTAAACTCAGAGAGGCAGTAAACATGTCCATGCCAAAGATCAAACAATCCAAGATCGATCACAAAGATGCATGGTACTACTGTGAAAGGGTCAAAGAACTCAATGCCAGAGTCAACAGAGTCAGGAAACTCTTCAGACGGGAACCATCTGACGAGATGCACAGACTTCTCAGAGAGGTAATAGCCCACACAACTGAAGAGACAAAAGAAATCAAACAACAGGCATGGTATGATTGGTGTGCAAACATCAGAGGACAAACTCCAGTAACCCAGATCTGGAGATTCCTTGCAAAAATTGCAGGGAAAGGAAGAACAGCGCAAAGCATCCATCCCAACCCACAAGAAGAAGAACTGCAATATAGCAAGAAACTTCGCAGAAAGGACAAAATCCACAACCTTCCCCAAACAACACGGGAAAAAATAAATGAAATTTGGCAATTTCCCCTGCAAGGTGGAGGGAAATCAATAATGCCTGCAACACAACCTGATGACACAGACACACCCTTCACTATGGAAGAACTAAACAGTGCACTCAGCAAGGGGAAAAGAAGACACAGCCCCTGGAGCAGATGCAATCACTTACAGCATGCTGAGCACATGGGAGACCCTGCCAAACAGGTATATCTACTCCTGGTAACAGGACATATGCAGAGCTACACACCAGGCCAAAGAAAGGGCAACAGCAAGACACAACCAATACCTAAGCCAGAAAAGAGGAAGGCGCTATTCAGGGCCGATATCCCTCCCCATTAGCTGCAGCTGAAAAAGGTTGTCAGAAAGAATGGTTCTAAACAGACTACTATGGAAAGCAGGGCCCCTACACCATAGGCTCTATGCCTATAGGGAAGGAGTAGGCACCCATGAGTGCCTCACAGATATGCTAAATGCCATAAATGGCAGAAAATCCCTAGTCCGAAAGAGGACCAAAGGCAACCTGCTTACATGGACAAAAGGATACATGCAAGACAGAGAAGCAAGAGTAGTGTTCCAAGGCAGAATGTCAGAATACTACTCTCTTGAAAACGGCACTCCACAGGGGAGCATGCTAAGCCATTTCTTGTTCAATGTCCTTATGGAAAATGTAGCCTGTCTCGAGCTACCACAAGGAGTAGAGGTCTTCATATATGCTGACGATGTTTGCATCGTCAGCTCTGGCCCTCAAAGACAGCTCCAAAAGATGCAAGAGCCTTGCAAAAACTTGAGGACAAGTGCACACAACTGGACTCAAAATCAACAGAAATAAGACAAAAGCCATGGCAATAAAACATGATCAAAATCCACCCAACCTTCTACTGAAAGGAGACGTCATAGACTGGGTGGATAGCTACACATATCTGGGAGTCTGCATTGCAGATTCACTATCTCCTGAGAAGGAAATACAGCTCCTCCAAGCCAAAACAAAAATAGGGCTTAATGCCCTAAAGAAAATCACATCATTGCAAGAAGGTGAGACATACCATCTGCTCAGGAGGTTCTACATACAAACCATCAGAGCACAAGTAGAATACGCAGGACCAGTCCTGACAAATCTCAGAAAGGATCAACAGCAGAGGCTGAAAGTCATCCAAAATAATGCAATGAGCCTTATACTTGGAGCCCCAATGTGGACAAGAATTTGTCTCTTGAGGGCAGAGACACAACTGCAGTCTCTCAAGCACAGGATAGGCCAAAGAAATATTGCCATTCTGTGCAAAACCATCAGAAACGACAGAAATGGACCACACAAAAACAAAATGCAAGCCTGTATAAACCTGCATGAAGAACTAGACCCGCCCAAAACCTATGCGGGCAGTATACTCCAGACACTGAGAGAACTGGGTATGCAGGACACAGTGAAACACATAACAAAGGATGTCCCACCTGAGGGATACCAAAACCCACCTCCCTGGGTCGAAGACCCAATCCGGTATAACCTCACAATACTACCGACAAACAAAGCACTGTGCACAGCAGCACAAATGAAAACTGCAGCAGAAGAAGCAATCGGGAACACAGCAGCACAAATGAAAACTGCAGCAGAAGAAGCAATCGGGAACACAGCAGCTGAAAACATATATTACACTGATGGCTCAGTTGACCCAGAAGCTCCAGCAACTGCAGCAGCAGTGGCTGCCCAAGACTTCAAAGGAAGCTGGAGGCTATCCAACAATGCCTCCATACTACAAGCGGAATCTTAAAAGCCTTAGAAAATTCCAATTTAAAAGAAGGACACACAACAGTGCATATGGACTCCAAAGGAGCAATACTCGCTATCAAAGCGACAATCCAAAAGAAAATGTGACACTGATAACAGCCATAAAAACATTGGCCAATTACTCAAGTGCGGCAGAGAGTCACACTGGTACCCGATATGGGAATCCAGGGAAATGATGAAGCTGACATCCTTGCCAAAAGTGCCTTCAGCTGCAGTACAGTAAGCATAAAAGTGCAACCATCCATAACACACCTAAAGGAAATGGCAAAAAGCTATGCCAAACTCCAAGAAGAGAGTGAAGTACGACGTCACTATCTACAAGAGTCAAGGACGTCCAAGTGGTATGTGGATGTCACAAATCTAACGCCGAATGACATCACAAAACAAACCACTAGAAAACTCTCAGTCATCACACACAGATTAATGCTAGGATACCTCTGCACCTGGCAAATGATAGGAAATGAGGGCAGGTTATGTCAGTACTGTGACCGAGAGGCAATCCAGCCCCTCGAACACTACCTACTAGACTGCCCAGAGACACAGTCTTTCAGATCGAACCTAACTGAAATAGAGCTGACACCGGCACAGATCACCAGACACATCTTAAATAACATGGGGACACATGGGAATCTCCTAATGTCTCACCCACCTCCCAGGTAAAAAGATGAATCACACAGCATTTTTCCATAGACACATGGGAATCTCCTATTGTCTTGTAAACAAAAAACCAATGAAAGCCACACAATGCACAAACCCTCTACTTCACTGTTTGCAATGGGAGTCAAACATCTTTGGGAGCTTATGTATAAGTGTGAGTATGCATGAACATGTATATATACTATAATACTTGCTTAATGTTGGTTTGATATATATTGCAATATTTCCATATTGCTACACACATGATATATTGTGCCTAAAATGTTATAGGTAACGCCTTTCTTTCCCTCAAACTAAAAACTCGGCTTCCTTCTTCCTACTTCAGCACTCTCCAGTCTAGGCTGAGTCTCACTGCTATAAACTTTCTCTCCTACTGATGGGTACCGTAAGGTTCAAAGGGGTTGCAATCCTGCCTGTCACCCTATCTCCTTTCTAAAACTAACCGCCAAACACTGTTTTTTGTATCTTTACAGATATTCCAGTTACGGGCTGCTCTAGGAGCAAGAGCCCGTGCCAGCAAAAGGCTGGCTTAATCTCCAACAACAACAACCACACCAAAAGCAATCCACCCTTAGCTTCCTAGCCTAGAGGATGTCTGGCAGCTCCAGACGAAAGTTCACTTCAAGAAAAAGAGAGAGAAAATCTTTAATGACTTTGATGACTATGGTATCATAGTTTATCTGTAAAATTCAAATATATATACCGATTTTGACACTGTATTTGATCATGACCTCCATCGGTGCTCTACTAGCCTGTTTAAATAGCACGGAATAATCCGCTATTCGGAAAATAGAGAAGAATCTCTACAAGTGTAACGCTGCTGAAGTAGCCATTACTTTTAGTGAAATAATGACAATGATAAGGATAATAGTGTTTCCCTCTTTGAGTTCATCCAAAGCTGACTTCACGGACACCATGAATTTGATCAGGATACAATAGTTCCAGGATTCTTTTTTCAGCGTTGCTTTTTGGACAACAGTAAGCCCGTTGTTGTTCCAGCTATTATTATTATTATTATTATTATTATTATTATTATTATTATTATTATTATTATTTTTTTTTTTTTTTTTTTTTTTTTTTTTTTTTTTTTTTTTTTTTTTTTTTTTTTTTTTTTTGTTTTTTTTTTTTTTTTTTTTTTTTTTTTTTTTTTTTTTTTTTTTTTTTTTTTTTTTTTTTTTTGCTGCTATCACAGTCCTCCAATTCGACTGGGTGGTATTTATAGTGTGGGTTCCGGGTTGCATCCTGCCATCCTTAGGAGTCCATCACTTTTCTTACTATGTGTGCCGTTTCTAGGATCACAGCTTCTGCATGAGACCTGGAGCTACTTCAGCCTCTAGTTTTTTTCTAGATTCCTTTTCAGGGATCTTGGATCGTGCCTAGTTGCTCCTATGATTATGGGTAACGATTTCCACTGCATATCCCATATCCTTCTTATTTCTATTTTCAGATCTTGATACTTATCCATTTTTTTTCCCTCTCTTTCTCTTCAACTCTGGTGTCCCATGGTATTGCGACATCAATGAGTGATACTTTCTTCTTGACTTTGTCAATCAACGTCACGTCTGGTCTATTTGCACGTATCACCCTATCCGTTCTGATACCATAGTCCAGAGGATCTTTGCCTGATCGTTTTCTATCACTCCCTCAGGTTGGTGCTCGTACCACTTATTACTGCAAGGTAGCTGATGTTTCTTGCACAGGCTCCAGTGAGGGCTTTTGCCACTGAATCATGCCTCTTTTTGTACTGGTTCTGTGCAAAGTGCCGGGCATTCACTTGCTATGTAGGTTATGGTTTCATTTTTCGTATTGCACTTCTACATATGGGAGAGATGTGATTTCCGTCTATCGTACTTTGAACATATCTGGTTCTTAGGGCCTGATCTTGTGCCGCTGTTATCATTCCTTCAGTTTCCTTCTTTAGCTCTCCCCTCTGTAGCCATTGCCAATTGTCATCGCTGGCTAGTTCTTTAGTCTGTCCTCATGTATTGTCCGTGCATTGGTTTGTTGTGCCAGTTCCTCTGTTCTTTCTGTCTCTCCTATATTCCTGGGTCTTCGTCTACTTTTATTAGTCCTTCTTCCCATGCACTCTTTAGCCACTCGTCTTCACTGGTTTTTCAGATATTGCCCCAGTGCTCTGTTTTCGATGTTGACGCAGTCCTCTATACTTAGTAGTCCTCTCTCCTTCCTTTCGTGTTATGTATAGTCTGTCCGTATTTGCTCTTGGGTGTATGGCTTTGGTATTTTCATTGTCATTTGTTCCTGGTTTTCTGATCTATGCTGAGGACCTGCCTTCGTCCCATTCACTATTCCTGCGCTGTATCTGATTACTGGCACTGCCCATGTGTTTTATGGCTTTTTATCATATTTCCGGCGTTTTGAGTTTTGACTTGAGTATCGCCTTGAGTCTCTGCATATATTCTTTCCCTGATCGTGTCCTTCATCTCTTGGTGTTTTATATCTCCTCCTTCCATTATTCCCCAGGTTATTTGTATCCTGTCTCATCTATGTGTTTGATG
>NC_061091.1:79526316-79531571 GCF_015104395.2 Macrobrachium nipponense | reverse complement strand
CATCTTACAAGATATCAAACAAGCCACCCCCCTTTGGCTAAAGTAAAGGTAACACTTACCCATTTCCAACCAGACACTAAACACGTCACAAAAACTCGCCCGGCGAATGCCATCATCTTTGCCTATGACTCGAAGCCCTCTGTCAAAATCCCCTCCCATAGGTTTGGGTATGAACGCTTTTAACAGAAAGAGGCGCACACGCACATACGAACACACAGTTCGCTAGACCTCGCGGTTCTAGCTGCATCTAGTCACAAAGCACTTTGGGAAGAGTTCATAAACTGTCGTACATTGACTTCCTGAACTAAGCACTTTTAATCTCGCCCATCCCCTAGAAACTCATTGATCAGCTATTCTCAGGTCGGTTATCTCTGCACTGTCCTCCACATTCCATAAGGTTACAGAGAACGTACGAACAATATATTATTAATCAAAACCCTATCTTACATATAAATGTCTAAATAACAGAATCAAAATATATCTTTGCGTGTACGCAATAGGAATCTATTTAAAGTTTGCATATATTAATCATAATTATATGAATCCATATACATATGTATAAACAAATCAGGTAGCCTAATCCAATCTGTCCATTTTACCTTTTATCTTACCAATATCTGCAGTTATATATGAGTTAGTCTTGGATGAATGAAAAAATCATATAACTACCTTTTATCATAAAAATCAACGAATCAATCAGCATAAACCATAATAATTTTTTATCAATTTCATATATGAAATTTTTTATCAGTTAAAATATGATTTTTTATCAGTCAATCTTTCATTCTATGCGATTATCAGAGTACATTAGGTATTTTCCTGTAGCATATGTATCTTAAAGAGATGAAGTGAAAAACTGTATCAGTATATATCACGTGATCACTATTATTTTACGAATAGTATATGCATATATGTCTATATTTTATTACTTGAATCTGTATTTGTGTACACCATGAATTTTTTTTTACTTATGAGTACTTTCTATTTTTCACATAGTGTCTGTATCACACTCCTATAAGTCAAATGCAAGTCAAGTTTGAGTAATATTCAGTAGTTGGTTTTGGGGTAGCTGACGAGCTAATGTAAGTGTTTACATAATAAAAATATGGAATGTTAGTCCATATATATAAAAGACTAAAACTAAAGAGGTCAACCAAGATTGGCTTGCAGGAAGTGATCAGACTAGAGACGCTAAAGATGACGTTATACAATAAAAGTGAGGCCTAAGATAACATGCCGTCACCTGTAGTCTTCAATTGTTTATAAACCATTAGTCCAAGCTCCCTGCTTGAGACAACTACCCGCGACCTATAATCAAACGGCCTTACTGGGAATCTGTAGCGTGTCTCATTTTGATTGTATGTTCGTATGAAACTATGTCATCTGATTGTTATGTTCATATGTTTCGAACTACTGTCTGTTCCTTCATAACTTGTAACAGAGATGGTAGAAAGGCAGAATAGAGTTAGCTATCGGTCATTAGAAGACCTGTATCTCTTTACCTAAGCTTTATCATGTAGAGAGAATAGAAGTAGCCATCATCATTGCAGAAGCGATCAAGCTATCGTTATTAGAAGACTTGTACAAACATACCCTGATTCTTCACCATGAAACTTCAGAAGAATATATATATTTTTTATACTTCGTGTTTTCTACAAAGAAACCTCCTCACCGAATCATCATGAGTTTAACACATCGTCGTCATAAAACAAGAAGATAATCCCGACTTCGTAAGTGATCTACAAACCCTAAGACACTCCATTGAAGATGGAAGTGCAATACCAACCGACTTAGCGTAAGATTATCGAAGTCTAACATTACCTCATAGGGCGCCTTATCATACAAGGCACAAGCCCTAAAACATGGACTTCATCAGACCTGGGGCTTTCCAGTTTGGCATTTTCTTTAGTTGGTGTCTATCTACCTCTGTCTTTTTCTGTCCTGTATCTTCAACCCTCTCTCTGTCTCTCTCTCCCCCCCTCTATATCTCTGCCTGTCTGTGTAGAAATTTCTTTCTCGCCCTCAAATCTATCTCCTCTCTCTCTCTCTTCTTGTATCTCTCTCTATCTGTCTGTCTTTGCCCCCCCCCCCCCTTCTCTCTCTCTCTCTCTCTCTCTCTCTCTCTCTCTGTGTCTGTCAGTAGAATTTCTTTCTCGACCTCAATCTATCTCCTCATCTCTCTCTTCCTCTATCTCTCCCATCTGTCTGTCTTTTTGTCCCGTCTCTCTCCTCTCTCTCTCTCTCTCTCTCTCTCTCTCTCTCTCCCTCACTCTTTCATCTATATATCTCTATCTGTTTGTCTTTTTGTTCCCGTCTCTCTCCCTCTCTCTCATCTCTCTCTCACACACACACACTTTCCTCTACCTCTCTCTTATATCTGTCTTTTTTGTCCCATCTCTCTCTCCCCTCTCTCACCCTGTTCGTTCCTCACTTATTCCATCCTAAATGGTAGCAATCAAAACTTTCTAAAACGGTCTTCCTTCCTTCACCTTCCTTCTCTCTCTCTCTCTCTCTCTCTCTCTCTCTCTCTCTCTCTCTCTCACTATCTGTCTATCTTTTTTGTCTTTTTGTGCGTCTCTCTCTCTCTGTCTCTCTTTCACCCTGTTCGTGCCTCACTTCATTCCATCCTAAATGGTAGCAATCAAAACTTTCTAAAAGGTCTTCCTTCCTTCCTTCATCCCTCTCTCTCTCTCTCTCTCTCTCTCTCTCTCCCTCTCTCTCTCTCTCTCTCCCTCCCCGGCCATCCAGAGCGATTGACGTCGGATCCTGCCCCAAAGTTTCCTTTCCACGATGAGTCAATTCTCACTCACCCCCAACCACCACAAGCGATCGTAGCAGCCTTTGTGAGAAGCGCCCTCTGTCTGGCCAAGGTTCAACAGAGACATCTCTCCTCCAGTCGGTTGTTGTTTCTTTTATAAGACTTCTAAGTACAAGTCTTCGTGGCTAAGTTGATGCGTGTTTCCATCTGTTATTATTAGTACGCGTGTGAGTGAGGTCTCGTGGAAAGTGTTAGTGAATATGGTTATTATTGTCATTGTATATATTTAGGAGATGAGCCCTATTCATATGGAACAAGCCCACAAAAGGGCTACTGATTTGAAATTCATGCTTCCAAGAATATTGTTATTATATTATTATTATAGATAAGGTGAACCCTATTTCTAATGGAATAAAACCACCAAATGTTCTCTTGACTTGAACTGAACGCTTCCAAAGAATAATATAGTGATTGTAGATAGTATGCATGTATGTATATATATAATAATATATATATATATATATATATATATTATATCTATATATATATATATATATATATATTATATATATATTTAAACAAGCTAAACTTCAGAATGCCAGAAAACACTTAGGTCAGATGAAAAAAAAAAAAAAAAAATAAAAAAAAAAAAAAAAAAAAAAAAACAAGGTCACTCTGCTGCCCACGGACCCTACCATGGGAAGAACATGAACCCCACAACTAGAACCCCCCCACCCACCCCCGGCCACTCCCTCTCCCTTCATTCCTTTGCTCAATTTACTTGCAAAAGGTCAAAGGTCAAGCCCCTATTCATGATTGGATGACCTTTAACCTTTACTTCTCCTATACATACGTACGTAGAGAACTTTGTGCTGTGTAGAAAGTTGAAGATAAGAGGAATAATAAATGAAAATATCAATAAAGCTGGTGGGAATTAGGACACCTAAATAAAGGTGTTAAATAGGACACAGAAGCGAGACCATCAATAAGCGACTCAAATAATGAGAGGATTATTCAGCCACATAATTATTGTGGATGAATGGCGAAGGGAACACCGGGGTTGAGAAAGAGAGAGAGAGAGAGATGAGAGGAGAGAGACGAGATAGATGATGAGGAGAGATGAGTAGGTAGAGAGAGAGAGAGAGCCTAGCATTTACATATACGGAAAGTTAAAAACAGAACTCAGCCTGGTTATAAGGACACATCCGTAAAAAAAAGATAATATATATATATATATATATATATATATATATATATATATATATATATATATATATATATATATATATATATATATATATATATATATATATATATATATATATATATATATTTTTAGCCTTGAAAATGCGACCTGAATTCGTCGCGAAACGTCGGCATTAATAAACTGTTGAAAGATGAGGATGCCTTTCCCTACTACTTCCTTCGGAATATATCTTCTTTGAGCTCCAGCTCCGGCCCTTATGTGTATATATATATATATATATATATATATATATATATATATATATATATATATATATCATATACATATTGTTATGAACTGTCAATGGTACATCAGGTTCTTTAGTACAGTAAGAACATTCGGGACTGGAAAAACTGGCAGAGGTTGAGCCCAGCAACGGAGGGAGGAACTAAACAAACAAAATAAAGGTACCTTAAACTAATTTATTACAGTTACGTATTTACACCTTTATACAAATGAGTCAGTACATCAGTCAATACCCTTGAAATCAGATCATCCATAAGTGGATACATAGAGTTATTTAAAAGCAACATAATAGTGCATAAATAAAAAATTGAATCACTCAAAATGAGTCTGTACCAGAATTAATATTACTTCAAAATTAAAAAACAGAACATTTACATCATTATATGCAAAGTTATTTAAATAAATAATCAGGCACAAAATTAAACACATTCAAATGAACAAGCAGCATTACTCCAAATTATTAAGATACTCAATCATCTAAATTAAACAAATACAAAGTTAACGACCAGCACTAAAATCATCATCAAAATATGAAATGATAAACATCACAAGTGAACAGTAAAACATTACTTTACTTAAATGCGTGACTATTAAACAATTCTGAGAATTAGGCAAAACAAGGCATCATTAAGTCAACCTACAAAGGTCACACTCCACCTAAGGAGATAACAGCTTACGACACAGCAACAACAGACTATCCTATACACTAGGTCATCAACACAGCTCCACGCTGCCAGTGAGGTTACCCTCCACGCAACGTCGCTTTCCAGCTGACAGAAATACACCAAGGATGCCCACTGAAGCCACACTCCACATGACGTCGTTCTCCATACGACGAAAACACACTAATGCTAGCCAATGACGTCACGCTCGACATGTCGTCCTCTCGACGACGAACACACACCAATGCTGCTGCCCAATGAGGTCATACTCGACATGTCGTCCTCTCGACGACGAACACACACCAATGCTGCTGCCCAATGAGGTCACACTCGACATGTCGTC
>NC_061091.1:79503816-79521316 GCF_015104395.2 Macrobrachium nipponense | reverse complement strand
ATATATATATATATACTAGATATTATATATATACAAAATTATACAAAAGACGAGAGACAGAACTTAAAGTAAACAAACAAGTGGTTAGGGGCTATAAACAACTGAACTGATGAGGACTGGGCATTTAAATACGGTGCATTAGTCTTGATTAAAATGGATTCCCAGTGTTAAAAGTTCATCATCCTTATTGGCTGATCCAATTAATTTTTTAAAATCATCGATGTCCAAGCGGAGTAAGTACAGGTAATGGTGTGATTACGGATGCTAGATAGCTCAGGATTGGATAGTTTGCATCCTGTTCGGAAACTGACTCCTTTGTGGGCGCAGACGGACGGACTTATAGCAGCCTCTACGTGCATTCAACATAAGTACCCGATTACATCTGGGACAAGTGTATTTATAAACTATGTTGGACATCAAAGGCTGGCTTAATCTGTCTTTGGCTCTGAAAAGAGATCGGATGGTTAGAGGATTTTTCGGAATTAATTTTAGGTTCAAGGCTGGTAATTCATTGTTAATTAATTGTATAACTTTCTTTTTGAAGGAATTGTCATGGAGAAAAGGGAACTTAGCATAGATGATTAATTTGGGAACGATATGTATAGGAGGTGGGGGGTTCATTTTCATGTTTAAAAATTTATTGAGAGTTCTATAAAGTGCACTTACGGGAAACAGTTGTTGCTAAAAAAGTTTACTAAAAAATCTATTTCGTTGTGAAAGAGACCCAACTGGAAGTGAGGACAAAGGCTCTATGAAGGAGGGTGGAGAGGGCATTTAATTTAAAATTAAAATTACATGAGCTATAGAAATTGTCCCTAAGCCTGTGAATCGTACTCTTTCTATAAATTCCTGTGGATGGAAAGCTATTATTGTCTCTGGAAACAAGTAAATCTAAAAATGGTAGGGAGTTATGGGATTCTTTCTCTATGGTGAACTTAATATTAGGATGTTGAGAGTTAATAAATTCTAAAAAAGCTTCAGCATTAAAATCAAACCTAAACAATGCAAACGTGTCATCCACGTACCGTTCTGCTAAAAATAGGGGGTAAACCTGTTGAGGGGGCAACTGTCAAAGATGGTCTCCTCCAGGGAGTTCATAAAAATATTTGGCGAAGGTGGGACCAAAGTAGGCTGCCCATCGCCATCCCTTCAATTTGCTTAAAACAAGAGTCTTTAAAAATAAAAGTCGTGTCCTGCACGGCCAATTCTAAAAGTTGCTTAAATAACGGACGAGTAAAACCTTTAAAAATAGAGTCAGACAGAGGAAAAAGTTTATCTTAAATAATTTCGATAGTTTCTCTAACTGGAATACCGGTAAATAAAGACTCAACATCAAAACTTACCATGAAGAGATCATGAATATTGGGCTTTTTAAAATATCATTTTTAAAATCAGATGTGTTTTTCACGTTATGGGCACTATGTCTTCTCCAACCTAGTGTTGTTGTATAGTAATTTTTTACCTTTCAAATGTTTTAGTGTCCAATTTTGAATATTATAACCGTGTTTTATCAGTGACCAGTCTTATATGTTTGTATTTTTATCAATTCCCAGCCTTAAAAATGCATCGAAGCGATGTGAAACGTCGGAACAAATAATTATGTAGTACGCTGAGACATGACTTTACTCTCCGCCTTGTGGAATATATATAATATATATTAGTAGATATAATATAGATATACACTATATATATATATATATATAATAATATATATAAGATAATATAATATACAATATATAATATATTATCTATAATAATATATATATATATATATATTTATAATTATCTATATAACAAACTTTATTCCGACCGCGTTTGCGCATTCGGCAGAATGCATCTTCAGGGTCTGTATAATAAATAATGTCTAATATAAATCAAATTGATTTGAAAATAGTCTAAAAATTATTTACAAACTAGTTAAAATGAAAAACGAAAACTTACACATAGATAAAAATACACTAACAATTGATAAAACAACACGAGAAGTTAAAAGAACATACGTTAGTTAAAAGTTCAGATGGAAAGTTAAAACAAAAAACCAAATAAATAAATTAGTAAAATACAAAGTTAAAAAATATTTGAGGCGCACTGGGGTCGACCTACCATGGTAAGAGATAAATAAAAACTAAAGAATGTACACAGAAACATAGGCTAAGAGAGAAACAACCAGACCACCTCCACCCCCTTGTTTCTCTCTTAAGCCTATGTTTCTGTGTACATTCTTTTAGTTTTTATTTATCTCTTACCATGGTAGGTCGACCCCCAGTGCTCCTCAAATATTTTTTAACTTTGTATTTTACTAATTTATTTATTTGGTTTTTTTGTTTTAACTTTCCATCTGGACTTTTAACTAACGTATGTTCTTTTAACTTCTCGTGTTGTTTTTTATCAATTGTTAGTGTATTTTATCTATGTGTGAAGTTTCGTTTTTTCATTTTAACTAGTTTGTAAATAATTTTTTAGACTATTTTCAAATCAATTTGATTTATATTAGTCATTATTTATTATACAGACCCTGAAGATGCATGCGCCGAATGCGAAACCGCGTCGGAATAAAGTGTAAAATACTTCGCCATGTTTGTTCCTGCTCCTGCTCCCTGTGCATTTTATCACTTTGGCTGACTCGCCTGCTTTCTCCGTTCATATATATAGATATATAGATATATATCTATATATATATATATATATATATATATATATATATATAGATATATATATATATATATATATATATATATAATCTATATATAGAGATATATATAGATATATATATTATATATATATATATATATATATATATATATATATATATATATATATATATATATATATATATATGTATGTATGTATGTATGTATGTATGTATAAGCTTACCTTCACAGTGTAGTGTAATTAGTAGAATTTTCATATTTGCAAAACGTTACTCTCGTTATCATTTATAATTGTTTAATAATAAATAATTCCTTAATATAGAATTTGAAACAGTTTATATATTTAGACTAGTAAATTTCATATTTATATCTGAGATATTTTCTCAGTGTTTTGAAATTCTGAATTCCATCATAATTAATAGTTTTCAGATGTAATTATGCTCTTCATCAAGCATTTGCGGCCCCCCCCCAAGGCAGTCCTTAGAGACCCCACAGGGGGGCGCGCCCCACGGTTGGAAACCACTGACGTATACTGACGGCACTACGGAGGTTAGAGGAGGGCGGGACGAAGAAGAAGAGGAATAAGAATTAGAGGGATTAGAATAAAAAAAAAAAAAAAGGGACCCTTTTTCGCGCCAGATACTGGTAATGAGATTCTCATTTCGTCCACCCCGTCGTGTTTCCAGCAGCCTTGATCCTCATCATCAAATTCCTCACCCAACCACCCATAATCCCCCCTCCCTCCCACCCCCATCATATCACCGATGACCCGACATTTTCACCTCCCCCCCCCCCCCCCCCCCCCCCCAACCCCCCCCCCCCCCCCCCCCCCCCCCACACCCCCCCCCCCCCCCCCCCCCCACAACCCCCCTCCCAGAGCCCCCCTTCGCCGCAATCAGCCGCAGCATATCGTTTTCCATAAGCGGAGGATTTTAAAATCACTCCCGGCAGCTCTCGATGGCAAAAGAGATGACGAAATCCGAATCCCGCTCATTTTGAAAGGTCCGCTAATCTATTAATGCAATATTCCGACATCAAAGCCTCTGCCTCTTATCATTCCCGTCGCTAAAATTCCCAAATACGACCGTTTTTTTTCTTTTCTTTGTTTACGGAATATAAACCAGAGACGATTTTGCGCTTATCAATTTTTTATTTATAATATTAAAACGCGAGCGTTTTCACCAACGCGAAATTGGCGAAAAGGGAATATTAAATCAATCATTCTCAGAAGCGAAAATGGATTATTTTAGGCAAATGAAGCGCAGCTTACAGTGTGTGGCAATTACGAGAGTTGAAAGAAGAGGAGTCTAAAGAGAGAGAGAGAGAAAGAGAGAGAGAGAGAGAATAAAATTCAGAAGGTAAAGAAGGAAAATTTGAGCCACAGAAAACGTGAGACCGGAAGATTTATCATTAAAAAAATACATCAGTTTTATCTTAAGGTCATAGAGTTTCCTTTTAGATTAGAGATCATGGCGGTGGGTTGGGTATCATAACAAGTTTAAATTCCTTCATGGATTATCAGCACTGCTATATATTAAAAAATCTATATTAAGATCATATAATTTGCTTCCAGATAAGAGAACATAAGCCAGTAACGAGGCAAGATTAAAATTCGTGAATTTTTTTGCAATGCTAAATAAAAAAAAACACATCTAATCTTAAGGTCATAATACTTACTTCCAGATTAGGGAACATAAGAGAGTATCGTAACAAGATTAAAATCCTGCATGAATCTTGAGCAGTGCCAAATTAAAACAAGTAAAAAATGCACTAAATTTTCTGTATACTGCAGTATCAGCCGCTGCCCGGTTGGTTGGCGTATCCTATAGCGTTGCCAGACGCATGAGCATGGCTAACTTTAACTTTAAATAATATAAAAACTACCTAGGCTAGAGGGCTGGAATTTGGTACGTTTGATGATTGGAGGGTGTGTGATCAACGTACCAATTTGCAGCCCTCTAGTCACTGTAGGTTTTAAGATCTGAGGGCGGACAGGAAAAGTGCGGACAGACAGACAAATATCCAAGTCAATAGTAGTTTTCCTTTAAAGAAAACTAAAACGCTATCACAATGTGATGTAATATGCTTCCGTCACTTTGTAACTTATACTAAACGGCTGTCATCGTCATTATTAGTGAAATAATTGCAAATAATAACATACTTCAGAGGTTTAACACTGTCTCGACCACATCAGGTGGCGAAACGAAAAAGTTTGAAAATCCTTCGGAAAAAAAGGAAAGGAAACTGACCTTTGCGTCCACTTAACAAACCCAATTAAACGAATTCACGACCCATTATCGTGGAAATATTGACGTCGCAAAAGGAAGTCACCAGAGAAAAACATCGGAACATCAGATCACTGTCGCAACGTGCAAAGTTAACGGTTGTTATGGGCTCATTACCGTGCAATTACGATGACACAAATTGTAATTCTATTGCTAGAGCGGAAGATAGATATCTAACATATTGTAAGAGATTTTTTCACAACACAACCGTATGTATTACCTATTACACCATTAATATTTTTATACGTACACAGCATCTTAATAATAGTATTTCGTAAACGTATTACCATATGATTATGATCAGTACCTTCTAATATTATATCTCCAGTTAACTCTTGCTTATTATTTCTCTCTCTCTCTCTCTCTCTCTCTCTCTCTCTCTCTCTCTCTCTCTTATCTTAGTTGCCACTTACCTAAGTCAGCTAGCAACTATAGGTACACAATTCACAGCTTATGTCAACACAGGCGTGATGGATTTTGGGGAGGCCAGAGAGAGAGAGAGAGAGAGAGAGCTCTAACCACCACGCACGCACGCACGCACGCACGCAATCCGACACAATCGGTCAATTCGCGGGAGGCGAGATGAATTTCAATCAACAAAGCCTACTCGATTTCAAAGAGAGATATCCTTGTTTTGTTTTTGTTCTGTTTCGCGCCTTTTTTATTTTTTGTTTCTGTTTCGCGCGTTTATAAATACGCCGCCGACACTCGAAGTCTGATTGAAACGGGAAAGTTAAAATGAAAAGAGGGAAGCGTAATATTGAATTGTTACTGCAACAAATATCAACGCAGCAGCAAAAAAGCGTCTGTGACGAGGGATGGCCGTGGGTGCGTTTGTGATGTGATTCGATCAAAAGGAAAATGTTGTATTATAAGAGCGTTTTTGGTTGACTACAAACTGACTTTCCCCTGAAGGTGCAGACGTCCCCTGTTCGTGACGACGAAATCAGGACAAAGTTTACAGATAGAGGCATTATCATTTCTATACCCATCACAGATATAAGACAAAACACATAATAAAATAATTGTTGATAAAACAATTTTGACAAGTATCCTAATTATGACAAATGTTTATACTGGAATTCTGATCAACAATCTAGCTGAATTAGAGAAACGAATTACCAGAACTGAAAAGACCGTATATAAGATTAATTCGTTGAAAACTACCATTATTTTCAACAAAGCATGTATCAAAGAATGTCTGCTCCATACATATATTATATTATATTATTATTATTAGTATATTATTATTATTATTATTATTATTATTGATTATTATTATTGAGTATTATTATTATTATATTATTATTATTATTTTATTATTATTTTTAACGAGAGAGCTGAGGAGAACTTCCAGCTACGAACATCAGCTGGAAAGAGAAATTCCAGTGGAGCTCACAGTAGGGAGGAACTGTAATTAGAAACATCACCTACATGTTGCAGCCAGTTCTCATTATAGCAGCCTCTCTCTCTCTCTCTCTCTCTTCTCTTCTTCTTCTCTCCTCTCTCTCTCTTCTCTCGTCTCTTCTTCTTCTCTTCTTCTTCTTCTTCTGCTTCAGTGTGGAGAGAAAGCCCTTCACAGAAGAGCTATTGATAAGACAGAAAAGGTAGAGAGTTGTTTTATGATGAGATGTTCTGTGATGATAAAAGACAAGAAATAACGAGATTTAATACCGAAATCAATTAAGTTCGTAGCTAAGTTCTGTGATGATAAAAGACAAAAAATGAGGAGATACAATACCAAAAATCAATTAAGTTCGTAGCTAAATGGGCAGACCATAAGACTGTGCTATCATCGCCATTGACAAAAAACACTCATGAATTGCGACTGGTACTCAACTAATCTAGTAGTTGTGTATTGCCTTAGATAGTGGAAGATAGAGATTATAAGTCCAACTGTAGATTAGACCCAACACATGCAAATTGCTTTCATGTTAATTTCTTACTAAGTGGAAAGAATAAAAGTTTGTACTACCATTTTCAGTGACAAAAAAAACGGACACATGAATTGTGATTTAGTAACCAGCTCAAGTATAGTTTGTATAAACCTCTCTGGATGGTCCCAACTGAGAGACCATATTGAGGTCAGTCACATCATATACGAATATAACTGCTTCCGTGCCTACTTGTGATGGTAATTGCTTCATAGCAAAAAAGGTTAAAGGAAAGGAGAACGCATTTTCGAGAAGTTCGGCATCAAGGAGGCGTTAGCGCATTGTGTTGGAGGTGCCTGTTATCATGATGGTTCTAGAATCGGCAGGAATGTTGTGGAACTCGTCGGACGTGAGAAACGCCGCGATTTTTTATGCAATACCTCGTCTAGATTCATCTAAGAAGTTCTAGAAATCCCTGGAGTCTGTGAAGTTCGCCGTAGGCTTCACCCCCAGAGTGCCGTATAAATACGATGGTCGTAGCAGGAGAAAGCAGAGATCGTAGAAGAGAGACACCTGTTAGTCACAGAGAGTTTCCTCAGTAAGAGCCCCAGATCAGAATATCAGTGAGAGATCAGCAGCAGAGATCGTCAGAGAGAGACTAGAGACGAAGGAACCGACGAAGGATCAGAAGGAGAGTTGTTCGAGAGTTCGTTGGATACTGGTCTAGTCATCTTCAGGAGTGGACGAATTACTCGTGTTATCTCGACGTCGAGCAGACTTCAGAGAAGAAAAGGTCCTGCTAGAGGTTTTGGGGAATTCCTGCCTTACAAGTAGACTATTTTCTGCAAAACGGAGTCAAGAGGACGTCTGCAATCACCGTTTTCCTTTCGAGAAGCCATCGCTTAAAATTGCCAAATTGACTTACAAGTATTTGAATTGCCTCCCTGTTCCCCAGTTCATGCAGTGTAAGATTCTATCTTTTTATGTAAATAGGAGATACCATTCTGCATTTACCTATGTTAGTAAGCTTGTAAATAAACCTTTGTTTGTGTTAGTGTTTCTTTCTATATTCGTATCCCCAGTTTCAACTGTTGGTGTTGAAATATATTTTTTTTTTTTTATTATTATTTCATATCGAACCTGAAGCGGACCTCTCTCAGAGGCCGTAACATTGTGTCGACCCTTGCCAGGATATTTTGACACCGTAACGCTACTGTCACTGAACAATTCAATTGCTCTGTATGACTGTGAATTTGATCAGCTGGGCAAAGCTCTCATTCTCTCTCGAGAGTTCACATAGGCAGGTTGTGTATGTTCCACCTCTCCTGAGGGATACTTTTGAAGACGTATCCCTCAGAGAAGTGAAACATACATATCCTGCCTATGTGAACTCTCGAGAGAGACTGAGGAGAGTTTCCAGCCCTGAGATTGGCTTATTAACAGCCAATTAGGAGCGTCGTAAGGACTGGGGCTAAACATCAGATGCAGGGTTGATGTGAATCTATTTTAACAGAGATTGGAAAGGGTAGAAGGAATACGGTTAACAATGAGAAGAGAGAGAGAGAGAGAGAGAGAGGCTTGAGTGTCAAAGTGGCAGATCAGCAGTTTCAGTGAGAGATATTGATACTGAACTGTTCAATTGGTTCTATTGTACACAAAACCAATATTAGAGAGAGAGAGAGAGAGAGAGAGCACGGGAATAGATGAAATATTCTTTATAATAAAAACATAGAAGAGAACTGTATAAGAGAGAGAGAGAGAGAGAGAGATCAAATATTCACACCAAAAATGCAACGCAAGCAAAAATAAGAGCCTGCGAGTATTAACTACGAATACTAATCTCAGCATTCATTCACAAACAGCTTTTTTTCATTCATCTTAATCTTACGAAGAAGAAGTGTGGCGTCTAGTGAAGATTGCCTGGGGTGGGGGGGGGTGGGGGGGGGTGGGTGGGGGGGGGGGGGGGGGGGAAGAGAGAGATGGAGGGGTAAGGGGAAGGGGGAGGTTGGTCCCTTCATAAAACATCCCGATGGGAGAAATGAACACCAAATCTAGGGATAAAAATACACGTAGAAAATCGTGTGATTTTGTGAGAATTGCCATTCCTATGTTGAGGATATTTACATACATACATACATACTATATACATACATACATATATATATATATATATATATATATATATATATATATTATATATATATACATACATTATATACTATATATATATATATATATATATATATATATATATATATATGTATATATGTGTGTGTGTGTGTGTGTGGTGTGTGTGTTACTGAATTTCTACCAATTTCTATCAGCCCTCTGAAGATGGCGTAGCGATGAAGCCGATACCTGTCATGGTTTACGAATGTACCTGACATGTAAGTGTGTCTGTGTGTATATAAAAAACGTGAATTATCTTCCGTTCTAAAGCATTGGAAACGGGGTATAAATGCTCTGGAAAATACAAATCTATGGAGCTCTGAAAATAAATAGAAAAATGAACATATTGGTGCTGCTATTCGGCGAATCTAGTCGTTCTCAGCAGATAAAGAGGATAAGGAATCAATTGTGAATGTGAAAGATCTCCGTTAAAATACAACTAATGAAAATCTGACAGAACAAGACACCATCCGTCGATGGTCCAAGTCATGACAGCTGATGTTAGTCAACAGAAACCTACCACTACGAACAACTCTGTCTGAAAGCAGCTATAGTAGATTCACATCAGCCGTGCATTTGACGTCTAGGCCAGTCCCTTCCGACGCTCCTGATTGGCTGTTGGTGAGCCAATCACAAGGCTGGAAACTTTCAGTCTCTCGAGAGAGTTCACATAGGCAGGATGTATGTTCCATCTCCCCTGAGGGATATGTCTTTCAGGAGAAGTGGAACATGCATCCTGCCTATGTGAACTCTCGAGAGAGACTGAGACTTTCCAGCCCTGTCATTGGCTTATCAACAGCCAATCAGAAGTGTCGTAAGGGACTGGTCTAGACGTCAAATGCACGGCTGATGTGAATCTACTATAGCTGTTTTCATTTTGCACACCATCTCAAATCTCGATCTAAAAGAGATAAATAAAAATAAAATGAAAAAGAAAAACAATACACAGACGCTGATCAGGTTACAAAGCGAACGCAACTAAGTCCTCAGAAGCTTAAAATCCACAACTTGAATAATTGATACTTAATACTGAAACAATCTAAGAGGGGAAGACATAAAAGGGGAAAAAGAAAGGAATTTGATGAATATTATAATTTCAAATTTATTACAGACAGGAAGAAACGAGAGAGACAGTGAATATAATAATTTATTGTATAGTTTTCTTTTTGTGTAATCTGAGAGAGAGAGAGAGAGAGAGAGAGAGAGAGAGAGAATATTCTTACACGAAAATAAATGCAAAAAGAGAGGAGAGAGAGAGAGATATGAAATATACTTACACGAAAATATGTACAAAAAGGCTTAAAGAGAGAGAGAGAGAGAGAGAGAGAGAGAGAGAGAGAGAGAGAGAGAGATTGAATATTCTTACAAGAAAATAAATGCATAAAGACTGTAAGAGAGAGAGAGAGAGAGAGAGAGAGAGAGAGAGAGAGAGAGAGAGAGAGAGAGAGAGAGAGATTGAATATTCTTACAAGAAAATAAATGCAAAAAGACTGTAAGAGAGAGAGAGAGAGAGAGAGAGAGAGAGAGAGAGAGAGAGAGTTTGAATATTCTTACAAGAAAATAAATGCAAAAAGACTGTAAGAGAGAGAGAGAGAGAGAGAGAGAGAGAGATGAAATATTCATACACGAAAATATATACAAAAAAGACTTTGTGGAGAGAGAGAGAGAGAGAGAGAGAGAGAGAGAGAGAGAGAGAGCACCCGACCGTGATACAGGTATCCATTATGAACAGGTGGTAATGACCAAACCTTATTATTCTCTGTCTCGCTCCGTGTCCTGCTTATAATAATAATAATAATAATAAAAATAATAATAACAATAATAATAATAATAATAATAATAATAATAATAATAATAAAATAATAATAATATGGAGATGCTACATCAGAAGCAACCCGACGGTGAGGATATAGAAGAAGATTGGTCAACATCTGGAATGAGAGGATAACACCCCCCAAACAGAGCAGAGGCTGGCAGACCAAGTTAATAAGAACATAAAGAAAAAGAACGGGATCTCCCCAACAGAAAGAGAAGAACTGAAAGGGAAATGTCAACCCGACAACGAATTACACGAAGACGAACTGAGAGACGATGCCACAGAGACGACAGGATGATGAGGTATCAAACAACGACACACGAAGAAACACCGACGAAGTAACAGAGAGGACGGAATGGGTAGAAAAGATAGACAATGGATGGAGCCAGATACAGAGAGAACAAAGATCCCCTCCATGAAAGCCTACAAACACCAAGAAATTAAGGGAGAAAACAAGTGAGGTCAATGAAATAATGGGCATAATACACACCACCAGTATCACAGAAATAAATAACTTGACATATGCAGGAGCAAGATTAGTAGCAGAACTGATGGGGATTCGAACACCAACACCACCAGCACAACCAACCCAACAGAAACCAAAACAGCAACCTCCTTGGAAAAAGGCGCCTGGAAAAGCAAATCATGGTGATGAGATCTGACTTGAGTAAACTGAAAGAGATGGCAGAAAAAAGGCTAAGAAGCAAGAAAACAAGGGAGGAACTCAACGAGAAATACAAAGTACAAGAGAGGGGACTAAACGACACAATAGAAGACGTAAAACAGAGGCTTAAGGCCAAAGCACATAAGATCCACGGTACACGAACAGGAATAAGGGATACCAACAGAACAACTATTCGGAACCAACCAGAAAAGACTGTACAGCCAACTAAGAGGGGAACAACCACCCAGAAATTCCTGAAGCCGAACCAAGTAAGAGACTCTGGGAAAACATATGGAGCAATCCGGTATCACACAACAAACATGCAACATGGCTCCAGGAAGTCAAGGAAGAAGAAACAGGGAGAATAAAACAAAGATTCACAGAGATCACGACAGACACAGTCAGACACCAACTAAAAGAAAATGCCAAACTGGAAAGCCCCAGGTCCCGATGAATCCATGGATACTGGCTCAAAAACTCAAGCCCTACACCCACGAATAGCAGAACAACTCCAGCATTGTATCTCAAAATCATCAAGCACCCAAATGGATGACCACAGGAAGAACATCCTTAGTACAAAAAGACAAGAGTAAGGGAAATATAGCCAGTAACTACAGGCCTATCACCTGCCTACCAATAATGTGGAAGTTACTAACAGGTATCATCAGTGAAAGGCTATATAACTACCTAGAGGAGACAAACACCATCCCCACCAACAGAAAGGCTGCAGAAGGAAAACGTGTAGGGGCACAAAAGACCAGCTCTGATAGACAAAATGGTAATGAAGAACAGTAGGAGGAAAGGAAAACCAACCTAAGTCATGGCATGGATAGACTATAAGAAAGCCTTCGACATGATACCACACACATGGCTAATAGAATGCCTGAAAATATATGGGGCAGAGGAAAACACCCCCATCAGCTTCCTCAAAAATACAATGCGCAACTGGAATACAATACTTACAAGCTCTGGAATAAGACTAGCAGAGGTTAATATCAGGAGAGGGATCTTCCAGGGCGACTCACTGTCCCCACTACTCTTCGTAGTAGCCATGATTCCATGACAAAAGTACTACAGAAGATGGATGCCGGCTACCAACTCAAGAAAAGAGGCAACAGAATCAACCATCTGATGTTCATGGACGACATCAAGCTGTATGGTAAAGAGCATCAAGGAAATAGATACCCTAGTCCAGACTGTAAGGATTGTATCTGGGGACATCAGGATGGAGTTTGGAATAGAAAAATGCGCCTTAGTCAACATACAAAAAGGCAAAGTAACGAGAACTGAAGGGATAAAGATACCAGATGGGAGCAACATCAAACACATAGATGAGACAGGATACAAATACCTGGGAATAATGGAAGGAGGGGATATAAAACACCAAGAGATGAAGGACACGATCAGGAAAGAATATATGCAGAGACTCAAGGCGATACTCAAGTCAAAACTCAATGGAGGAAATATGATAAAAGCCATAAACACATGGGCAGTGCCAGTAATCAGATACAGCGCAGGAATAGTGGAATGGACGAAGGCAAAACTCCGCAGCATAGATCAGAAAACCAGGAAACATATGAACAATACACAAAGCACTACAACCAAGAGCAAATACGGACAGACTATACATAACACGAAAGGAAGGAGGGAGAGGACTACTAAGTATAGAGGACTGCGTCAACATTGAGAACAGAGCACTGGGCAATATCTGAAAAACCAGTGAAGACGAGTGCTAAAGAGTGCATGGGAAGAAGGACTAATAAAGTAGACGAAGACCCAGAAAATATACAGAGACAGGAGAAAGACAGACAGAACAGAGGACTGGCACAACAAACCAATGCACGGACAATACATGAGACAGACTAAAGAACTAGCCAGCGATGACAATTGGCAATGGCTACAGAGGGGAGAGCTAAAGAAGGAAACTGAAGGAATGATAACAGCGGCACAAGATCAGGCCCTAAGAACCAGATATGTTCAAAGAACGATAGATGGAAATAACATCTCTCCCATATGTAGGAAGTGCAATACGAAAAATGAAAACCATAAACCACAATGCAAGCGAATGCTCGGCACTTGCACAGAACCAGTACAAAAAGAGGCATGATTCAGTGGCAAAAGTCCTCCACTGGAGCCTGTGCAAGAACATCAGCTACCTTGGCAGTAATAAGTGGTACGAGCACCAACCTGAGGGAGTGATAGAAAACGATCAGGCAAAGATCTCTGGGACTATGGTATCAGAACGGATAGGTGATACGTGCAAACAGACCAGGACGTGACGTTGATTGACAAAGTCAAGAAGAAAGTATCACTCATTGATGTCGCAATACCATGGGACACCAGAGTTTGAAGAGAAAGAGAGGGAAAAAATGATAAGTATCAAGATCTGAAAATAGAAATAAGAAGGATATGGGATATGCCAGTGGAAATCGTACCCATAATCATAGGAGCACTAGGCACGATCCCAAGATCCCTGAAAAGGAATCTAGAAAAAACTAGAGGCTGAAGTAGCTCCAGGACTCATGCAGAAGAGTGTGATCCTAGAAACGGCACACATAGTAAGAAAAGTGATGGACTCCTAAGGAGGCAGGATGCAACCCGGAACCCCACACTATAAATACAACCCAGTCGAATTGTAGGACTGTGATAGAGCAAAAAAAAAAAAAAAATAATAATAATAATAATAATAATAATAATAATAATAATAATAATAATCTCTGTGCGAATGAAAGACACACAGAACTAAGAAAGAGTCAGTAGGTGACTTTGTTCATACGCTAATGACTCTTTTGTTTTGGTAAGATAAATGGTTGGTGGGTTTTTCTTATTTTTTCTAAATGCAATATTACATAAGTGATTGACGTCATGATGTGATGCGTTTTTATGAACCTGAGATGTTATTTGTTTGGGTGTAAGTCAAGATATAATAGATTATATTATTATATGATATATAGAATATATATATATTATAATAATATTCTATATATAATATTACTATATAATATGTATATATATATATAAATATATATATATTATGTAATAATAATCATTTAATTTAAGAATAATAATAATTGGGAATAATAATACCTAATAATAAGAATTAATAATAATAAGATACGTAAGATTTCATTTCTCAGTTAAAATGTCACTAAAATTCCGTCGCTTAACTAAAGACGAGAGGAACAAGTCACAAAATCTAGACGGATTGGAAGAAATGGAATATGAATGGAGGTACAGTAAAGAGATTGAAAGGGGTTACAGCTAGCCGAAGAGGCGCTGCAAAGACCATCAAGTTGTATTGCCTACAGTTCACCGCGTGAGGTGCACTGACGGCAATACCCTACCCTCAGACGTCGAAAATTCAGAGAGATAATGATCAGAGCAACAACGTAATATAACTTCATTTAATTCCTACCATTCAGTCTTTCTGGTTTACCCGGGACATACAGACAGACAGCCCATTCCGTGATGGGAATTCTCCTGGTGGGTGAATTCCCGCTGGGCGCGAATCAGCATTTCCCCGGAACCGACAGTAATCCCCACTGTGGCTTTCCACGCCAAGTCTCGCGGACACTGATCGGCAACCTCAATTCACCGTTAATGTTCGCTGTATGATGCTTTTGGCGTCCGGAGAAAGAAACGGAATATCCACAAATTCGTGAATGTTTTCATAAAGCAGTTTATATTAAACTTACAACTCTCGTGTAATGATAATAATAATGAACAAAAGGGGTGTTACTTCATCCACAATAGTTGGAAATGTGTGGAAGGGGACAATAGTAACTAATCTCTCTCTCTCTCTCTCTCTCTCTCTCTCTCTCTCTCTCTCTCTCTCTCTCTCAAAAAGTAACCTCAAAGAAAAATAGAGTACTTAGAAGAACTAACCCAAATTGAAAAAGAAAATAGATATAATGAATATAAGTGAAACCTGGTATTCCCAAGAGACTGGGAATGATGATCAAATAAAAGGGTTCCAAACTTATAGATCAGATCGAAAAAAATAGGAATCAGGGGAACCGCAATATGGGAAAGACAAAAAACAAGGAAAAATATATGAGAAATATAGTAAACTCAGAATGTGAACTAATAGCTGGTAGAAATCTTTGAATCTGAAAAATTAATGAACATAGTAATATATAGACCTCCTAATACTAAAGAGTTTGACTTAATAATAGAAAAATTGGATGATATATGTAAGAAATAACAATGACTGACTATTCTCCTATCTGGAGACTTCAACTTTCCTTTCGTAGACTGAAAGAACGAATAGGAGATTGTGATGTACTTATACATATAAAAAAGAGAGTAATAGTAGTGGCAGAAGATAAGAGGCAATTCGAAAAGCTATTAGATATGCTACTAGAATACAACATTCAACAAATAAATCACCTGCCAACAAGAAAGGAAAATACTTTAGACCTAGTATTTGTGAACGAGATGATTATGTTAAAGAAATAATAGTTTTATAATGCGAGTATTTCAGACCATAATGTCATAGAAATTAACAGTCCATTCCAAAGCAAGTGAAAATAGAGATAAGCAAGAAATGAAAAAGTGGGAAGGATATGGAAAATTACAACTTCTACAGTAAAAATATAAAATGGTCAGAAATAAATGAAGAATTAAACAAAGATTGGGATAACATTTTCGTAAGTGATGACATAAGGGTAAATACGGAGATATTATATAAAATATTAGAGAAAATAGTGGATAAATATATACCGAAGAAGAAAAGTAAAACATCAGTCATGCATACCAAGAGACAGAAGGATCTTGTTCCAGAAAATCAGAAAGTGGAAAAAAGGTCTTGCAAAAGAAAAAAATGCATGGAAAGTTATAGAACTTAAAAGTAAGATAGAAAATGCACAACAAAGATTATACAATCAAAAGAAAATGAAAAAACGGGATTTGGAAGAAAAAACCCTATTAAATATCAAGCAAAATCCCAAACTATTATACTCATATGCGAAGAAGATGAATAAAAGAAGAATAGAAATAGGCCTCTAAGAATTGAAGGGAGATTAACAAATGAAAAAAAGGAATTTGCAACATATTAGCAGAAACGATATAAGAGAGAATTCACCCTAGAATAGATAATGAAGATAATGATATAGAAGTAAGGGATGAAAATAGTGAATATTTAGCTGACATAGATATTAATGAAGCTGATATTGTGCAGGCTATTAATGAAATTAAAAATGGAGCTGCTGCAGGGCCTGATGGAGGGTGCCTGCTATTTTGTTAAAGAAAGTAGTTCATTCTATCGCAAGCCACTTGCATATTATTAAGACAAAGTGTAGACAGGCAAGATTTATGATGAGCACAAATTAGCATATATTACCCCTACTTTCAAAAGTGGATCAAGACTAGAAGAAAAATATTATGAAACATTTAATAAAAAATAATTTGTTTAATAAAGGACAACATGGTTTTCGTACCCGGAAAAAGTACACAAACCCAACTGTTAGTCCACCGTGAGAACATATTCAAAAATATGAAAAGCGGAAATGAAACAGATGTGGTTTATTTAGACTTTGCAAAAGCTTTTGACAAAGTAGACCATAATATATTAGCGAAGAAAATTAGAAAACACAAATATCGTGGATAAAGTAGGAAGATGGTTAAAAGAATTTTTACACAACAGAAAACAGATAGTTATTGCAAACGACGAGGAAATCGGATGAAGCCAAGGTATATCCGGTGTGCCGCAAGGTACGGTGTTAGCTGCAATACTGTTTGTTATTATGATTGAAGACATAGACAGTAATGTTAAGGATTCGGTAGTGAGTAGTTTCGCAGATGACACAAGAATAAGTAGAGAATTACTTGTGATGAAGATAGGAACTCGCTTCAAAGAGACCTTAACAAAGTATAGATTGGGCAGAGGTAAATAGGATGATATTTAACTCTGATAAATTTGAATCAATAAATTATGGAGACAGAGAAAGAAAGCTATATGCATATAGGGGACCTAATAATGAGACAATCACAAATCAGGAAGCAGTTAAAGACCTTGGTGTGATGATGAATAGGAACATGTT
>NC_061091.1:79488816-79493816 GCF_015104395.2 Macrobrachium nipponense | reverse complement strand
AGGATATATATGTATATATCATTTATTAATGTTACCTACTACACCATTGTGGATTCTTCACCATGATATTGTTATGTTTTTTAATAATAATAATAATAAATAATAATAATAATAATAATAATAATAATAATAATAATAATAATAATAATAATAATAATAATATACGTAAGACTTTATTTCTCAGTTAAAATGTCACTAAAATTCCGTCGCTTAAGTAAAGACGAGAGGAACAAGTCACAAAATCTAGACGGATTGGAAGAAATGGAATATGAATGGAGGTACAGTAAAGAGATTGAAAGGGGTTACAGCTAGCCGAAGAGGTGCTGCAAAGACCATCAAGTTGTATTGTTCCTACAGTTCACACCGCGTGAGGTGCACTGACGGCAATACCCTCAAACGTCGAAATCCAGAACAGATAATGATCAGAGCACAACGTAATATAACTTCATTTAAGTCCTACCATTCAGTCATTCTGGTTTACCCGGGACATACAGACAGAGAGCCCATTCCGTGATGGGAATTCTCCTGGTGGGTGAATTCCCGCTGGGCGGGAATCAGCATTTCCCGGAACCGACAGTAATCCCCACTTTGGCTTTCCACGCCAAGTCTCGCGGACACTGATCGGCAACTCATTACCGTAATGGTTCGCTGTATGATGCTTTTGGCGTCCGGAGAAAGAAACTGAATATCCACAAATTCGTGAATGTTTTCATAAAGCAGTTTATATTAACCTTGCAACTCTCGTGTAATAATAATAATGAAAAAAAGGGGGCGTTACTTCATCCACAATTGTTGGAAATGTGTGGAGGGGGACACAGTAACTAATCTCTCTCTCTCTCTCTCTCTCTCTCTCTCTCTCTCTCTCTCTCTCTCTCTCTCTCTCTCTCTCTCTGGAAGTAAATCCAACAGCTAAACCAAGAAATAACAGTTGGAGAGGCTGGGCAGCAAGATTGAAGAAAGGCAGAGGGATTGGAGTGTTAAAGTAAAAAGGCTAAAAAGAAAATAAAGTGGGTAAAGCTAGAGGACAAAGAAACGCTGTGACCTCATAACCCTGCTTCAACTTCTGCCACTAGTAAACAGATAATACTGGAGTGAGGAACACAGAGGTAACTGACCTTCTAAGTGAAACTCATTCCGTAGAGGTAAGCAAAAAGATATACCTAGACCGTGGGAGCAGCTAGAGGACTAAGGAACGCCGTGACGTCATACCTCCCCTGCGAGAATCTTTACCATTTGTAAACAAATGATAATGGAATGAAGAATGAAGAGCTAACTGGCAACACCTTCCAAAGCTTCCCGAACCCATAAAAGGACCCATGTAATCATGGTAATTCCCCTTTTCCTGGATTGATTATATGAGGGCATCATCCCCCTTAATTAGATGATGCTTTTATCGCTGGGAGGGGATAGTGGGGAGGGGGAGGCAGGGGCAACTCATTACCGTAATGGATCGCTCTGAAATTGCGTTTTTTGAATACAAATGCAATTTGTATCCGTGAATGGGAAAATTTGTCGAGAGGAAGTGGATGTTTTTTTTATCTTTTTTGAAATGAGGGCAGATGATATATACCTACGCCTCGTTTTAAACGTCTTTTGGTTTTGCATTTAATGTCCCGCTAATTGATTTCAGTTATTAGGTGAATTTTCATCTATTTTTCCTTTCCTCTTTCGACGAAATTCACCGGGGATTATTGGTTGAAGAGACGAATTACCTTTGAATAGGTTTTGGTGAATTGTAAGTCAATACGTTTGAGGTATTAGTTGTACAGGTGTAGCTACAATGATAATTGTGCTCGAAAACAAAATTACTAAGACAATTAAAAATCTATTTCTTTAACCTATTTTTCTTTAATTGGCATTCTCCATTCAAACTTCACTGCCATAAAGTGGAGTTGGCTCACACAGGATCTCGAACTCCAGTCCAAATCTTGTGACTACAACCCTGAACGTTGCTTTCTCTTCCTGGCTTTCATTAACCCTTTATTAATACTTTCTTTTTACTTTCAAACTTCCGCTTCTTGAGAACTTTCCCAAAAATCTTTCTCTGGGTTGTACAGTTTCCTCTCCACTAGCACAATTGACTACTGTCTGAATGTACCCACTTTCTTATCCAAAACAGCTTAGAAGCTGTTCACAGCACATTAGAGAGAGAGAGGAGGAGGGAGAGGAGAGAGAGAGAGAGAGAGAAAGATGCCATTAATGAAAGAGCAAACAAGAGAATATCGGAATCCAACACAGGTACATTGACAAATAAGAGTATCCCTTACTACAGTACATCCAATAAACGTGCACACACACCGCAGAGAGAGAGAGAGAGAGAGAAGAGCAGAGGAGAGAGAGCACAGTTGTCAAGCAATAACATTATCATGTGATCTTTGTCATTCTTTTGAAATAATTGCTCCAGAGGAGGCGGTGGATGGTCCCTTTGTGCAACAATGGTTGTTGCATTCACTAATTTATCATCTCTCGTGAGATTATTATAAATCTCGAATGAAACTATACATTCTCACCTACCTTCCTCCATACTGCAGAAGGACAATTCAAAAACAGTGTCTTTGGTATCCTTACCTGAAAAGAGTAAATATTTCGGAAATTAATCATTATTATGATTATTATTATTATTATTCAGAGGATGATCCCTATTTCATATGGAACTAGCCCACTGCAAGGGCCATTAACTTGGAATTCAAGCCTCAAAAGAATAAAATGGTGTTTTTGAAAGAAGTAACAGAAGGTAATGGGAAATACAGAAAGATGATAATATATCAGTTATTAGAAAAGAAAAATGAAATTACCAATTTAATGAATAAACAAAGTAGAAATATGAATGAGGTGCATAACAAAAGTTATCAGTTTGTTACTTTTGAGAGAGGAAAGAGAGAGAGAGAGATGAAGAGAGAGAGAGAGAGAGAGCAGAGAGAGGAGAGAGAGAGAGAGAGACATCAGAAAAGAAAATACTTTATAACATAAAGGTTCATTAGACATGAGCTACAATATCACTCCGTTCACTTGGAAAATTGCAAAAACATGAGGGTTTTTTTTTAATCAGTCCAATGGCGTCAATGATGCGATTATAAATAAGACATACGAGTCTGGGCTCCAATACTCCCAGCTAAGAACAGACAAGTAGTCTGGTAAGTAAATCAATTTATTAAGTCGACGTCTTGTGTAAAAGAAAAATGAATGGAATGTATAATATAAATGATGCTAGAGGCCCAAGTAAGCGCTGGGACCTGCGATGGGGTTATTCAGTGATAAAAAGGAAACTGAAAGTAAAAATGGTTTGAAAAATGTCTCAAACGAGAACAGGAAAATGAAGAGGTCGCAGCTATTGGCCAAAGGGACGCCGCAAATAACCTTGAGAAATGTCAACTACAGTTGCTGTGTCACATAGACGGTATATACAAAATCCTATGACTCATTTCATAATGTCACAGCATTACTACCTGATACAATTCTTGTATCTTAATAATTTAAAATGTTTTCATTTATTCATTAATTTGTCAATTTCTTTATAATAAGTGATCTCTTCGTTCTGTATTTCCCATTACCTTTTATGGTCACTTCTTTCAAAGGAACACCTATATATTCTTTGGAAGTTTGAATTTCAAGTACAGAGCCCTTTAGTGGGCTTGTTCTATATGAATAGGTTTCATCTTCTAAATAATAACAATAATAGTAGTAGTAGTAATAATAATAATAATAAGAAGAAGAAGAAGAAGAAGAAGAAGGGGCTATCAAGAACCACGCCCTCACCACCCACCGAGACACAATCTCCCGCGACTGTATTATCCGTAACACCAGGACAATAGGGAGAGCACCCGATCCTCGCCGTCTGCGCCCTCCTGGAGGCGTTACTCATCCAGGAGCAAAAAGCCCTCCATGAACACGACACAGGAGGCCTTTTTGCTCCCGACCTGCATGCGAAGGAACACTCCAGTAACGGCAAACATCACCATATCGCCGCCCGAAAACGCCCCAATTCAAGAAGAAAATACCCCCGAAGACGACATTAATACCATGAATAATACCAGCAGTGACGTCACGCGGCCTTTACCCAATCAAAATGAAGCCCGGCGTGATGATATGCAGCTGAGAAAATCGGCGCGCCTGCTGAGCATGCGATCGGGAGCTGCCTTGAGCCCGCAGCCAGCAGACCAATGAAAAGCAGCTCCCCACCCACTAGCCAATAATGATAATAATAATAATAATAATAATAATAATAATAATCTTTGGAAGTTTGAATTTCAAGTCATGGGCCCCTTTGGTGGGCTGTTTCATATAAATAGCGTTCATCTTCATAATAATAATAATAATAATAATAATAATAATAATAATAATAATAATAATAATAATAATAATAATAATAATAAAGCTCTGTAGTCATTCTTAGTCAGAATGATTCGTCCGCATTAGCTCCGAATAAGTATCAAGACCTGACAATAGGAATAAGAAGGATATGGGATATGCCAGTGGAAATTGTACCCATAATCATAGGAACACTAGGCACGATCCCAAGATCCCTGAAAAGGAACCTGGAAGAACTAGAGGCTGAAGTAGCTCCAGGACTCATGCTAAAGAGTGTACTTCTAGAAACAGCGCACATAGTAAGAAAAGTGATGGACACCTAAGGAGGCAGATGCAACCCCTGAACCCCACATTATAAATACCACCCAGTCGAATTGGAGGACTCTGATAGACCAAAATAATAATAATAATAATAAGATTTAGGCTAAATACGAGAATATATAGGCTAAATCAGTGTTATAGGAAGAGCAATGTGTGATATCTACACGTTCCAAAAACATTACCAAGAGCGTACACATTAAAATTTCTCATTAATAAGATTCCCACGAGCTAAAGCCTGCATTGAGGTAAAAAAAGAAAAAAAAAAAATGCTTGCGTGTTTATAAGCTTAAGCACGCTTCGTTATCTAATAATACACAGTTAATATTTATCATATACAAACAAAAGTTTGACTGATTGCATTAATCCCTCAG
>NC_061091.1:79478957-79488316 GCF_015104395.2 Macrobrachium nipponense | reverse complement strand
ATTACCTGTAACACCGTCTAACCCTAACCAAGGTAATCAAGACCCTGTATTTGATGTAGTGAGAGTACAGAAGTTCCCTAAGTTTTACTGAGAAGCTCCACGAGTTTTTTGATCACTTGAGAAGTGGCTTCAGGTAGGGATGGCCAGAGGATAAATGGTCAGTTTTTGCTATAAAGTGTCCTTGATTGATAAAGGGAGAGCTTATCTAGCTTAACAGCTGATCAGTGTAAAGACTACCAGTACTAAACGCAGTGTCGCTAACCAAGTTTACCAGATGACCCCCCAGAGTACTACAACGAAAGATTCATTTATGAAAGATGAGAAGGGAACATTCTTAGATTATGCTTACAAAGCGAGAAGGTGTTTCAATCGTTGGGTAGAAGCTGCTAAAGTTAAAACTTTTGATGAGTTAGAAGAGTTACTTGTTCTTGAACAGTATCTTAAGGGAATTCCTGAACAAATAAGAGCCTATTTAAGAGAGAGAGAGAGGTGAAGAAACTTGACAAAGCTGCTACACTTAGTGAAGATTACAATATAATCAGTAGTAAATGTAATTACAATGTCAAGTACCAGAGTCAACAACGCCCAGGTTTTAAGTCTTATCCAAATAACAGGAACAAATTTAATGGGAAACCTACAAGTGATACTACCAAGAGTACACAAGGTAATACAACCCAGCAAGCTAATGTGAAATCCTCATCCAGTTTTTCAAGACAGTTACAGAAACCTAATGTTGTCTGTTTCAAGTGTGGAAGAGTAGGACACTACAGTCAAGAGTGTTACCAGAATCAACAGCAGTCAAAGCCAGTTGGTCAAGTTGTAAAAGGTGACCAGGTGAAACAAACTACGAAGAGCAGTGTGGGAAAGAATCAGACTCCAGAAAAGAATGAAACTAAACTAGCTGAATGTTTAGCAACCAGTGGAAATGTTACCTCAAGCAGTGAGTGGCTTAGCTGTGTGGAGGCTTTTAAGCCATATATCTATGAGGGTATGCTGTCAACTCAAGAAGGAAGTATGCAGGTACCAGTCAAGATATTACGTGATACAGGGAGTAACCATAGTGTGGTAGTACGTGGTTCTCACCCTCAGTTGGAGAAGAGTCTTACAGGTGATTCAGTTATTTTGAAGGGTATAGGAGGAGAGGAAGTAACTCCTATATGCCGCTTAAACCTGTCATGGGAATTGGTGACAGGGAATGTGGATTTTGCTGTAAAGGACTCACTGGCTGTGGAAGGTGTACATGTTCTTTGTTGGGGAATGAATTTGGTGGTGTGCCATTTATTCCTTTGTCCTGTAAGTGACAAGACAAACCATTGAGGATTAGTCCTACAGTTGAGTTGGAGAAGAATAACCCCCACCTGTTTCCTAGTTGTGTAACTACCAAAAGTATGAAGAGGACTATGACTGCAAGTGAAGAAACTGAGGATTTACACACCCAAGAAGGATCAAGTGAAGGATCTTTGTGCTTAGAAGAATTATTCCAGGGAAGTGAAGTTTCCCATAGTGCTGACCAAGAAGAGATTTCCCAAGAAGATGAAGAAGACGGCGATGATGAAGAAGAACCTGATGTTCCTGAAGAGACTCCGAATTGTCAAAGTGTTCCTGAAGATAGTAGTGAAACTACAGTAGCTGAGTTAGCAGATATTGAGAATTCAACCCTTGAAGTTGGTCAAGTGACAAGAGAGAAGCTGATGGACTTGCAGAAGAAGGATGCATCATTAACTGATTTGTTCTTCAGAGTTGTTGATCAAGAAGAGATGCAACAAACTCCTACTTGTTATTATCTGAAGGAAGGTTTGCTTATGAGGAAGTATAGACCTACAGATATACCAGGAGATGCTGTATGGGGCGAATATCATCAAATTTTGATTCCATATCCATTGAGAAAGCAAGTGGTTGCAGTAGCTCATGAGTCTGGACATATGGGAATCAGGAAGACTGTGGAGAAGATCATGAAATATTTTTTTTCTGGCCTGGACTTCACAAAGATGTTAGTAGGTTTTGTCGTGAGTGTCATACCTGCCAGATAGCTGGAAAACCGAATGAAACCATTAAGAAAGCCCCCCTACAACCTATAGAAGTTAGAGGAGAACCCTTTAGCAAAGTGATTATAGACATGGTTGGACCACTGCCGAAGACAAAAGAAAGGAAATGAGTATTTGTTAAACAATTAATTGTGGGCCCTGTTTTTACAAGGATATCCAGAGGGCAAATCCCTGTTAGAAAAACCATATTCCTGGCCAAGATAGTTGCTGAAAAGCTTGTGGAGTTTTTCTCAAATTTTGGTATCCCAGAAATAATACAAAGTGACAGAGGAACAAACTTTACTTCAAAGTTATTCCAGGATGTGATGAATTTGTTAGGAGTGAAACAACAGTTATCCACTGCCTATCATCCAGAAACTCAAGGTGCCTTGGAAAGGTTCCACCAGACATTGAAAAGTATGCTGACAAAGTATTGTTCTGAGTCAGGAAGAGAATGGGATGTTGGTTTACCATTAATGTTGTTTGAAGTTAGGAGTGCTTATCAAGAAAGTATGGGATGTTCCCCTAATAAAATGATTTTTGGAAGAGAAGTGAGAGGACCGTTGAAGATTCTTGCAGAAAATTGGGAAGAAAATCAAGAGGAAAGCCAAGGAGAGTATGTGAAGAACTTAAGGAAAACGTTGAAAGAGATTAGAAAATTCTCTTTAGAAAACTTGAAAGTGAATCAAGAGAAAATGAAAAGGATATTTGATGCCAAGACTAAGCTAAGAAGTTTTATTGTTGGTCAACAAGTGTTAGTGTTATTACCTGTCGAGAGATTTCCCCTCACTAATAAATTTCAAGGTCCTTACAAGATAATTCAGAAGTTAAGTGATAGAACTTATGTGATTGAAACACCAGAAAGAAGAAGAAGACAAAGGAAGATACATGTGAACCTCTTGAAACTTTATTTCTCAGAAACTAAAACTGAAACTGTGTCAGTAACCCAAACAACTTTATCTACAGAAGACGATGATGGCTACGAATTGGGAGCTGCAAGCAAGATGAATAACTCTTCAATTTTGGAAAATTTGGAGGATAAACTGAAACATCTTAGTGTTGAACAAGGTGAAGACTTAAGTGAAGTAATTTGAAGTTTTCCAGAATTTTTTTTCAGATGTGCCTAGACGTACTGATCTGACCAAGCATGAAATCAAGATTCAAGAAGATGGAAAATCTTTCAAGTAAAGAGCCTATCGCTTATCACCGTATCATCGAGATGTTTTGAAGAAAGAAGTTGAGTATTTGCTGCAACATGGATTAGCAAAACCCAGTTCAAGTCACTTCAGTTCTCCATGTGTGTTAGTGAAGAAACCAGATGGTTCATTTAGGATGTATACTGATTATAGGAAACTGAATTCTATCAGTGTGGCTGATAATTATCCTTTGCCTCTTATAGATCAGTTACTTGGATAATATTGGGCAAGCCAGGTTTGTTTCCAAGATAGACATAATGAAAGGGTATTATCAAATTCCCTTAGATGAGAATGCCAAGTTGCTGTCAGCTTTTATTACTCCATTTGGACTATATCAGTATACTGTTCTGCCTTTTGGTCTGATGAATGCACCCGCAACATTTCAACGAGTGATGGATCAACTGCTAGGATCAATAGAAGGAGTAGGTGTATACCTAGATGACATCGGTGATTTACTCTACAACGTGGGAAGAACATCTGAAGATTCTGAGGAAAGTTTCAAGAAACTACAAGAAGCAGGATTAACAGTCAACTTAGAGAAGAGTGAGTTTTTGGCAAGGCAAACTGTACAGTATTTGGGGTTTGAAGTTGGGAAAGGCCTTCTTGTTCCAGTAAATGCTAATGTAGAAGGTATCCGTAAGGCTACCCCACCTAGTACCAGGAAACAGCTACAGAAATTTTTAGGCATGGATGGATTCTATCGTCGGTTCTGCCCAAATTTCTCAGCCGTAGTAGCTCCCTTGACAGACTTGACTAGTCCCAAAGCTAAGTTTATTTGGACTCCAGAGTGTCAAGAATCCTTTGAGAAGGTAAAAGCCATTTTAACTTCAAGACTAGTACTTCAAGCTCCAGACTTCGACAAGAAATTTGTGATACAAGTTGATGCGTTGGACTGTGGCGTTGGAGCTGTTCTACTCCAAGAAGATGAAAATAATATCTACCATCCTGTGTGGCCTTTCAATGTCTGACAAAATTGAAAAAAAACTTCAGAAAGTATACTCGACAATTGAGAAGGAAACTTTAGCCTTAATCACACCATTGAAAAAATTTGAAGTGTAGGAATGAAGAAATTTTAGTGTTGTCTGATCACAATCCACTATCATTTATCCAGAGAATGAAAAACCATAATCAAAGACTGACCAGGTGGTCTTTGTACTTGCAACAGTATAACTTAAGAGTGCAGCACATTAGTGGCAAAAACAATGTAGTTGCTGATTATTTATCTCGTTGTGAATCGTTGGATTCAACACCGTGATAAAAAATCTTCTGGGGGAGGTATATTATATATTGCTACTTTCAAAATGCATATTTCCCCTCTTTGAAATGTCATGTAGAATTGTGCAACATTTTTTCAGATTTCTAGATAGCTTAGAGATAGGATGTTTTAAATGTGTGTTCAGATTTCGCATTACATAATGTAAAAGAATATATATATATGATGTAGAATGTAAAAAGAGAGAGATTTTCTTTGTCCGTTCAAAACTACGAGTTGTTTCCCTATTATGTCAACACTTTGAGATTGGAGGGTCTGCGAGATCCGTTTGCTTTCCTAATTCTGTCAACGTGTTTGACAAACGAGCTCAAATCTTCATTTATGTTTTGAGAATCTGTCATCATATGTGATAAGACTTCTGCTTCGAGCGATCGAGTAGAGTACGTGGAGATTTCACATTTTGTGAGTAGGACTGCGTAAAATCTCGAAGCCTCTGGAAGCATTTGTACCAAAAAAGTTTTGTGTCATCTCCTCAGTCCAGTTTTTGCAAGGGAAGAAGATTTCATTATATCATAGAACCTCGAGATGGTCAGATCTCTCTCTCTCTCTCTCTCTCTCTCTCCCGCGACATCCTTGAGATTATATTAACGTAACGTTAATTGGTCACTCGTAACTTGTGATAATTTCATATTTGATATTTCTTAGAGTTTGTTTAGTGTTATTTAGTGTTTTCGTGGAATCTGAACAAACATTGTTTCGTAAAGGTGCCTGGTTTTTGTGAAAGTGTGATACAAGCTGCAGCAAGAAAGATAGAAATTGGTATACCAAGGTAAAGTGTATTATATTTTTATTAGTTGCAACAAATAACTAATAACGGGTAGGAACTGTGGTTAACTAATAACGGATAGGAACTGTGGTTAACTAATAACTAATAAGGGATGGTTATGAAGGTTTGGTAAAAACTGATGGTTACAATGTTTTGAGTGAAAAAGATTTACACTTTTACACATTGCGTATTTTTGTGTTTTGTGTTTGTTCCATTGTTTGTGCACTTATTAATTTTCTTATTGAAGTGTGCCTTTTTATTTTATATTTTCATTTGCATTCTCAATTTAATTGACTTAGTTATTTTCATTGCTTAATCATTGCCCATTTAATTAAACTTAACACTTGTGAATTAATTTGCATTTACTTAGAATTCTTTTCAAGTTTTATTATTGTTAAGCACTTGTGAATTAATTTCAAATTTTCAATTATTGCCTAACACTTTTGAATTTCAATTGAATTAATTTTCTTGAATTTTGTGATAAATTAATTTTGATTTAATTTTACTTAATTTGATTCAAGAATTAATTAAACTTTACTTTGTTTTCAAGTAAAAGTAATTTTCCCTGATATTGTGAATTTTATTTATAAATTTTGAATTTAATAATAAATTGTTTTATTTATTAAATTTTTTTATTTAAAATTTTTATAAGTACTTCATTTCTGACCAGTATATTTGCATTTAATTATGCTTATGATTATGTTAGGTAGAAACATAGAGTGGTAATTGATTTGTTTTCCTTCAATTTACTTGAAGTGACTTAGAACCAGGGAAGTACTTAGACTTCTAAAATCAGGGAAATACTTAGACTTTTAAAGTTGTTGATGGAGTGATGCCCTTTGATTAATTTAATTACTTACAAGATTACCTCACACCTGTTTTGATGAACTTAGTCTGATTTTTCTGCAATAACGGTAAGTTGTTAAGGGATATTTGTGCCTTTAGAGTATTCAGTCGTTTAGTACATGTTATGAGGGTTCAGGTGTCTGGCTTTTGGTGAGGTAATAATTGATGAATGGTAACTAGATACTTGGCACTTCGTATGTATGTATAAGCTTACCATCACAGTGTAGTGTAATTAGTACAATTTTCATATTTGCAAAACGTTACTCTCGTTATTTTTTTATAATTGTTTAATAATTAATTCCTCAATGTAGAATTTGAAACAGTTTATATATTTAGACAACTAAATTTTATATTTATATCTGAGATATTTTCTCAGTATTTTGAAATTCTGAATTCCATCATAATTAATAGTTTTCAGATGAAATTATGCCCTTTATCAAGCATTTGCGATCCCCCCCGCCCCCCTGCCCCCGGCAATCCTTAGAGATCCCACAGGGGGGCGCGCCCCATAGGTTGGAAACCACTGACGTATACTGTCGGCACTACACCCCTACGGAGGTTAGAGGAGGACGGACGAAGAAGAGGAATAAGAATTATAGGGATTAGAAATTAAAAAAAAAAAAAAAAAAAAAAAAAAAAGGACCGTTTTTCGCGCCAGATACTGGTAATGAGATTCTCATTTCGTCCACCCCCGTCGTTTTCCAGTAAGCCTTTGATCTCATCATCTATTCCTTCCTCCCCCCACCCACAACTCCCCCGTCCCCGCCCCACCCCCGCCCACATCATATCACCGATGACCCCGACATCCTCCCCCTTCCCCCGAGCCCCCCTTCGGCCGCAATCAGTCGCAGCATATCGTTTTCCATAAGCGGAGGATTTTAAAATCGCTCTCAGCAGCTCTCGATGGCAAAAGAGATGACGAAATCCGAATCCCGCTCATTTTGAAAGGTCCGCTAATCTATTGATACAATATTCCGACATCAAAGCCGCTGCCTCTTATCATTCCCTTCGCTCAAATTCCCAAATACGACACAGTTTTTTTTTCCCGGAATATAAACCAGAGACGATTTTCGTTCATTAATTTTTTATTTATGATATTAAAACGTAGCGTTTTCACGCACGCGAAATTGACGAAAAGGGAATATTAAATCAATCTTTCTCAGAAGCGAAAATGGATTATTTTAGGCAAATGAAGCGCAGCTTACAGTATGTGGCAATTACGAGAGTTGAAAGAAGAGTGGTCTAAAGAGAGAGAGAGAATAAAATCCAGAAGGAAAAAAAGGAAAATTTGAGCCACAGAAAACGTGAGAGTGGAAGATTTATTATTTTAAAAAATATATCAGTTTTATCTTAAGGTCATAGAATTTCCTTTTAGATTAGAGAGCATGGCGGTGGGTTGGGTATCATAACAAGTTTAAAATCCTTCATGGATTATTAGAAGTTCTAAATATAAAAAAAACGTATATTAAGATCATATAATTTGCTTCCAGATAAGAGAACATAAGGCAGTAACGAGGCAAGATTAAAATTCGTGAATTATTTTTGCAATGCTAAATAAAAATAGATAACCTGAAGGTCATCATACTTACTTCCAGATTAGGGAACATAAGAGAGAATCGTAACAAGATTAAAATCCTGCATGAATCTTGAGCAGTGCCAAATTAAAACAAGTAAAAAAAAATGCACCGAATCTTCTGTATAAGGCAGAATCAGGCTCGGCCCGGTGGTTGGCCTATCCTACAGCGTTGCCAGATGCATGAGCATGGCTAACTTTAACTTTAAATAATATGAAAATTACCCAGGCTAGAGGGCTGCAATTTGGTACGTTTGATGATTGGAGGGTGTGTGATCAACTTACCAATTTTTGCAGCCCTCTAGCCACTGTAGGTTTTAAGATCTGAGGGCGGACAGGAAAAGTGCGGACGGACAAACAAATATCCAAGTCAATAGTTTTCCTTTAAAGAAAACTAAAACGCTATCACAAGGTCATATAATATGCTTCCGTCACTTTGTAACTTATACTAAACGGTTGTCATCGTCATTATTAGCGAAATAGTTGCAAATAATAACATACTTCAGAGGTTTAACACTGTCTCGACCACATCAGGTGGCGAGAGTTGAAAATCCTACGGAAAAAGGAAAGGAAACTGACCTTTGCGTCCACTTAACAAACCCAATTAAACGAATTCACGACCTCATTACCGTGGAAATATTGACGTCGCTAAAGGAAGTCACCAGAGAAAAACATCGGAACATCAGATCACTGACGTAACGTGGAAAGTTAACGGTTGTTATGGGCTCATTACCGTGCAATTACGATGACACAAATTGTAATTCTATTGCTAGAGCGAAAGATAGATATCTAACATATTGTAAGAGATTTTTCCACAATACAACCGTATGTATTACCTATTGCACCATTGATATCTTTATACGTACACAGCATCATACTAATAGTACTTGGTAAACGCATTACCATGTGATTATTATGATCAGTACCTTCTAATATTATATCTCCAGTTAACTCTTGCTTACTTTCTGTCTGTCTGTCTGTCTGTCTGTCTGTCTGTCTGTCTGTCTGTCTGTCTCATCTTAGCTGCCATCTACGTAAGTCAGCTAGCCACTATAAGTACACAATTCACAGCTTATGTCAATGGAGGCATGATGGATTTTGTGGAGGCCAGAGAGAGAGAGAGAGAGAGAGAGAGATGAATTTCAATCAACAAAGCCTACTCAATTTCAAAGAGAGCTATCTTTGTTTTGTTTTCTTTCTGTTTCGCGCCTTTTTTTTTTCTTTTTCCGTTTCGCGAGTTTATAAATACGCCGCCGACACTCAAAGCCTGATTGAAACGGGAAAGTTTTAAAATGAAAAGAGGGAAGCGTAATATTGAATTGTTACTGCAACAAATATCAACGCAGCTCAAAAAGCGTCTGTGACGAGGGATGGCCGTGGGTGCGTTTGTGATGTGATTCGATCAAAAGGAAAATGTTGTATTATAAGAGCGTTTTTGGTGGACTACTGACTGACTTTCGCCTGAAGGTATAGACGTCCCACGTTCGTGACGACGAAATCAAGACAAAGTTTACAGATAGAGGCATTAATTATCATTTTTATACCCATCACAGATATAAGACAAATCACGTAATAAAATAATTGTTGATAAAATATTTTTAACAGGTATCCTAATTATGACAGATGTGAATAAAGGAATTTTGATCGACAACCTGAGTTAGAGAAACGAATGATCATAATT
>NC_061091.1:79451457-79476457 GCF_015104395.2 Macrobrachium nipponense | reverse complement strand
TGGTGAGCCAATCACAAGGCTGGAGACTCTCAGTCTCTCTCGAGAGTTCACATGGGTAGGATGTATGCTCCACTTCGTCTGAGGGACACTTTTGAAAGACGTATCCCTCTTGGGAGTAGGAACATATATCCTACCCATGTGAACTCTCGAGAAGTGTCGTAAGAGACTGGCCTAGACGTCAAATGTACGGCTGATGTGAATCTACTATAGCTGTTTTCATTTTGCTACTGTTATTAAACAGAAACCTCCCACCACGCATCACCATCGCAAATCTCTATCTAAAAGAGATAAATAAGAATAAAATGAAAAAGCAAAACAATACACAGACGCTAATCAGGTTAAAAAGCGAACGCAACCAAGTTCTCGGAAGCGAAAATCCACAACTTGAATAATTGATTCTTAATACTGAAACAGTTTTAGAAGGGAAGCCATAAAAGGGGAAAAGAAAGGAATTTGATGAATATTATAATTTCAAAATTTATTACAAACAGGATGAAACGAGAGAGCTGGAGAATATAATAATTTATTGAGAGAGAGAGAGAGAGAGAGAGAGAGAGAGAGAGAGAGAGAGAGAGCAGTAATTAATGAAATATTCATACACGAAAATAAATGTAAAAAGACTTTGTAGGAGAGAGAGAGAGAGAGAGAGAGAGAGAGAGAGAGAGAGAGAGAGAGAGCACTCGACCGTGATACAGGCATCCATTATGGACAGGTGAAAATGACTCGGTGGCGACCGAACCTTATTATTCTCTGTCTCGCTCCGTGTACTGCTTATAATAATAATAATAATAATAATAATAATATAATAATAATAATAATAATAATAATAATAATAATAATAATAATAATAACAATAATAATCTTTGTGCTAATGAGAGACACAAAACTAAGAAAGAGTCAGTGGTCGCTTTGTTCATACGCTAATGACTCTTTTGTGTAAGATAAATGGTTGGTGGGGTATTCTTTTTTCTAAATGAATATTATATAAGTGATTACGTCATACTGTGGTGCGTTTTATGACCTGAGATGTTATTTGGGTGTAAGTCTGGATATATATATATATGTATATTTTATTCATTTATTTAATATGTTTTACCTACACCATTGTGGGTTTTTTCACCATGATATTGTTATGTTTTTGAATATAATAATAATAATAATAATAATAATAATAATAATAATAATAATAATAATAATAATAATAATAATAATATACGTAAGACTTCATTTCTCAGTTAAAATGTCACTAAAATTCCGTCGCTTCACTAAAGATGAGAGGAACAAGTCACAAAATCTAGACGGATTGGAAAAAATGGAATATGAATGGAGGTACAGTAAAGAAATTGAAAGGGGTTACAGCTAGCCGAAGAGGCGCTGCAAAGACCATTAAGTTGTAGTGCCTACAGTACACCGCATGAGGTGCACTGACGGCAATACCCTCAAACGTCGAAAATTCATAACAGACAATGTTCAGCATTTCCCGGGAAATCAGCATTTCCGGGAAATCAGCATTTCCCGGAACCGACAGTAATCCCCACTTTGGCTTTCCACGCCAAGTCTCGCGGACACTGATCGGCAACTCATTACCATAATGGTTCGCTGTATGATGCTTTTGGCGTCCGGAAAAAGAAGCGTAATGTCTACAAATTCGTGAATGCTGTAATAAAGCAGTTTATATTAAACTTACAACTCTCGTGTAATAATAATAATAATGAGAAAAGGGGGCGTTACTTCATCCACAATAGTTGGAAAGGTGTGTAGAGGGACATAGTGACTAATCTCTCTCTCTCTCTCTCTCTCTCTCTCTCTCTCTCTCTCTCTCTCTCTCTCTCTCTCTCTCTCTGGAAGTAATCCACAGCTAAAAACCAAGAAATAACAGTTGGAGAGGCTGGACAGCAAGGCTGAAGAAAGGCAGAGGGATTGGAGTGTTAAAGTAAAAAGGCTAAAAAGAAAATAAAGTGGGTACAGCTAGGGGCCGTGGGAACGCCGTGACGTCATAACCCCTGATTCAACTTCTGCCACTAGTAATAATAATAATAATAATTATATGTTTTATTTCAGCTCGGGGCCATATACATTGAGTATACAAGATACAGACAGTAACATACACAATCTAGATACATGAGATATGATAAAATAGAAAAAGAAAATGAATAATCGGCACTTATCCATAATATATCTGAGGTAGCATAAACGCTAGTAATCATCATACTGGTAATAACAGTAATAATATTGGTGAGAAAAAAAAAAAAAAAAAAAAAAACATGCATTGCGAGTAATAACAGTTGGGTGCACATATTATATCTCAAATTTCAACTAGAGCCTAGGTGGTTACAGTAGTCAGGTCCAAGAGGGCTTAATACATAAATTAAATGTAAATAAAACTTTAACTTGATAGGAATCACAGTAATAATGAAAAATTAAAATATCAGCAATAAATGTAATAATGACAAAAACTGCAGATGACATCTTGCCAATACAGAGATTAAGTCTTTTAGGGGACAAAGGCCCTCATTTTCCCATCTTTCCCACAATTTAGATCTTCTTCTTGCTTCACTCCTTAGGATGCTTTGTATGAGCGAGTTGCCGCTGTTTCTCACTCGGGTTACCAGACTGGACATTGTTCGCCTAACAATGATTTTTAAAATGTCCAGGTGGTTTTCAATGAACATCTGTGTGGCGGAGTGGTAGCGGGGAGTGTTTGTGAGGCGTCTCAGAATGTCATTGTGCACAACAGTGATGTGTCTCATGGTCCTCTCGGTATAGTTTCGTCCAGAGGGAACACCCATAGATACTGTAGCAGTACGAGCGGAATAGCAGCAGTTTCACGTCTCAGTGACAGAAGGCAAACCTCCTTGCAATCATGTTGCCAGTTGCACATAGTTTACGACGCCTCTGTTCAATGTCTGCCGTATCTTTTAGGTCGTCGGTGATAATGTGACCCAAATACGGAAATTCGTGCACAAATTCCAGCCGATGGTTTCCGAGGAAAATTTGAGGTTCTGCAACATGCTTAAGCGATCTCGGGAGCAGCGACATGCACTGGGTCTTGTTTCGTTGTAGATTTTATATCAAATTCCTCTGATATTGGCGGCAGGTGTCGATGAGTCGTTGGAGACCTTGCACTGATGGGGAAATCAGAACCATATCGTCGCGTAGCAGAGGTTGTTTATAGTGTTTCATTGACGGTGCATCCGATTGGGAGCGAGTTCAGTTTGACATTCAAGTCATCTGTGTACGTATTAAACAGGTAAGGAGAGAGAATGCCCCCTTGCGGAGCCCGTTTAGGGAGCCGAAGGTGTAAGATAACACGTTACCCATTTGACACAGAATTGCTGTGTGGAGAACCAGCAATGTAAAATGCCAATTAGGTACAGGGGTGTGCCCCTTTTATGCAGCTTCAGGAAGAGCTTCAGGTAGTTTTTACTCTATCAAATGCTTTTCTCACATTTACAAAACAAAGGAAAATAGGAGATGGCTGATGATAGGTAGTAATTAGCAATTCTTTCAGATTGTAGATGCAGGTGTCGGTTGAGTGGTTTGCTTTAAACCCGAACTGGTTGTCAGTGGTGTGTAGAAAGGGGAGAAGTCTAACTAGAAGAACAGACTCAAGTATCTTCGATGCGATCGTTGTGATTGCAATCTCGGGGGCCGGTAGTTGCCAGGTCAGCTGCATCCTTAGCTTGTTTTTTGATTAATGGTATCAAGTGAACTAAGAGTAGGAGTCTGAAGAAAGAAACCGGTGAATTATGCACGTTGAATAGGGCAGCTAGCAAAATGTCCAATTATCGGATGGCAGAGTTTGAAGGCCCTCTTCAGGAAGACCATCACAGCCTGGGCGATTTATTATTATAGGCTGTTTATGGCATCGCTGATGTTACCTGGCGTAATACGGTCTGCAAAATGAAATTGAATGTTGTTAGTAAGGAGGTTATCTACATCACTTCGGGAATCTTGATCATTTATGCAATTCAGGATATTGTTGAAGTGATCGCCCCACATACTTGCAATAGCTTCGTCTCCGACTGCTCCCCTACTCTGTTTGAATAGGCTTTTTAGGTTTTGGGATTTTCTAAAGAACTGGATATACCTTTACAAAGACGAGGACTAATCACCAGATTCTAAGTTTTCTAGACATTGCATCGGCTCTTAGTTGTTTTTCATTTAACCTGCAGTGCTTAAGAGCAAGTTTGAACTGCGCTCTCGCCTGTCTCATTAGCAATGCAGTGTGCCCTTCCCTGGGGCTACCATTTTGCATCCACAGTAAAACATTTCTCGTGAGTATGTATACAGATCTTTAACCAAGTCATTCCATCCAGGTATATTACGAGAATTACCTTGACGAAATCTGTAGGCAGTCCTGCCCGAAGCAAGCAAAGCGGAGATTATGTTCGAATAGAATTCATTCAGATCCCTCTTGTGGGTGGTCATTTCTACAATTTGTGTTAGTACAAAGTAAGGCGTCTGCCGGTTGAACTATTGACCGCAACCTGGTTGCCGTGGTCGCCCTAAAGTCTCTGGTTTTCTGTTGGTTTTTAAAATCCCAGTTACCGCTGGTGGTCGAATCAGTTAGAGGGTTCACGGTAGGGAGGGTTTGGGGTACTGAATGACAGCTGTAATGGGATGTGATCGTAGCCCGTTGCAAGATCATAGCGAATATTGCAGGTCATAATAGAATCATGAAGTTGTGAAGATGTGATGCAGTGGTCCAGTCAGGAAAGTTGTAATAGCGTCCGCTCTATTATGACATATGAATAAGAGGAGGAGGGAGGAGCATTACATCGCTAATTTGGAGAGCATGATTTTGACAGAAGCTAGTAAGTTCATTATAAAATTGTTTTGTGGGTGAGAATTAAGGTCCCCGATTATACAAAATATGATCAGCAGGAGAATCATGAATATACTGTGTAATTTCCCCTAGGATCATGCAGTAATGATCAAATTATTGTTATTTTCCCATGGCATATAAACATTAATAATTAGGATAATCGAGTTCCCTACTGTCACTTGAAGCCCCAGCAATCTGTCACTCCTGTAGGTCATCACCTTTATCGTATTGTCTAACGATTTGTGCCACAGGAAAGAAAGGCCTCCTTTCGGGCGACCGGCTAGGATTTGATCTGTAACTTGCATCGATGAAGTCGAGAAGGTCTGTAGTCTTCATGAATTGAATCGCATATGGCAAGGTCATGTGGCCAGAGGAGCGTTTCTTGCAGTGCAATAATGCCTTTGAAGTTTTTGCAGAACATGTTTAGAAAAGGAATGTTCCGCTTGAGGCCAATGATATCCCAAGAGATTATGTTTAATGTATCCATGGCTACTCACGAAGATGGGAGATGAATGCGCTGATCATTTGGGTGGATGGGGGGTTAGCCAGGGGGAGTGGGCAGTCACTCACCGTGGGGGGTTGACTGGCACTTGCGGTGGAAATGACCCTGGTTGGAGTGTCATAAGTTCCCCTGGGGGTGGTTGATCCCGGATTAGTTTGTATCTTGAAACTAATATATTAGGACAAAATTCTCGCCTTTAAGAACGTCGAGGTGTTGAAATAGGCAGGTAATCCTGTGTAAGCCCACTTTATGTTTAATCCTGCATGGGAGTTCGTGAGAGATGAGTGGGTCAGAGCCAGTGAGAAACTTGACTCTCTCCACTATGGCATCCAGCGTCACCGATGAGCGTAGATTGTGAATTACTAAGTGGCATCTCTTCTCAGGTGTCGGGCGAGGTGAAACACGAATGTTGGGCTCCGGTCCAGCGGCCAAACGGGAGGTTCTTCTCTTCTTTCTGCTTGTTTGTATCTGCCAGCCGCCAGACCCCTCATGATCAGTTTCATCTGCATCTACGATGGGGGGTTGGGGGGGTTTGGGGGGGAGAGATGGGTGGGAGGATTACGAGGGCTAGTAATCATCACCGGGGATAATATTTTCCTTCCACCGGAGCACTGGGGAGGAGAAGAGGTTTGGGGTTTGGGGGTCAACAGTCCCCTCGGAAAAACGGGGGCACTTCCGTGTTTGCTGGGAGGTGAGGAAAAACTGGATGCCGCATTCGTAGTAGTCTGGTGGCTATCTGTGCGATTGTCTATCGATCCCTGCACTCCTTTGATCCGTGTGAGGTTATTTGATTCCACCTTTTTAAGGCTGATTATGGATTCCTGTAGTCCTTTGATCACGTCCAGATTCTTGATAAATTATTCATTTGTCTTCTCTAATTTTTTCAGAGTTTTTCCAATTATTTCTGAGAGAGATTTTGCTGTTTAGAAGGCATTTTCTGCAGTGGTGGTACACCGCAGTAGGCTTAGGTCAGCAGGGTCCCTTTGGAGGCAGGTTGTAAGGGTCATCGGCGTATATTTCCACCGAGCAGGTCCTTAGCCACTTAGTGATATACGATATTTTTTTGTGAGAGGACAAGTTCTTCGCGGATCGCTCCTTGAGAATGCTCTCTGGTATCAGATCTTTGCATTTCGTATATGCAACGTTGATTTCCTCATCGGAAAAGGCATCGCTGACAGATTGTATAGCGGACTCGACGTCGGAACGGTTCGATTGGTATTGAATAAAGAAAAGACAATTGTTCGCGAGTACGGAACTTGTGTATGGGGCACAGGCACCGGCGGTAGGTGCAGGGTCACTTGCGCAAACGGTTGGAGGTTGGTCGGGTGACATTTTTTGCGGTAAGGTTTTAGGAGGGTCAAGCACTAACACATACACTGCATTCTTTTACCCATTTCCCAGGACCAATAGGCCTCGAGAAGCTGTGATTTGAAAGATTTCTAAGGCACTGATTGGAGCAGAAAGAATATTAGAATATCTGCCGTTGCACAACACTCTCCGGCTTACACGCCGGGTATTACGTGGAGACACTATTAACACATTTCTTACTATAAGAGGTATAGTCACCAATGGCGAAAAACCCTTCTTTTCTGGGAAGAAACGCGAGAGAGACCTCCAACACGTCCGCACCCCACACAATCGAGTGAGGAACACAGAGGTAACTGACCCTCTAAATCAAACTCATTCCGTAGAGGTAGAGCAAAAAGATATACCTAGACCGGTGCATTACGTTTGAGCGCATTGCCATTACAATTGAGCGCCAAAATAACTACATTTGCGCGCATGCCTTTCAGGGGAAAAAACTTGTAATGTGAAATTTGGAACAAGTTAATTGTAAGAAGATGTTGATTTTCAGCAAACTTTTCATATGCACTTACGAAATCAGTAATCATAATCACATTTAGTTGCTGAAGGTAATGTTTTCATGGATTGACTGCAGTTACTCCTAAGAGAGTTGAATGAGGTGAAATGCTAAGGAATGAATGAAACACTTTATTGTAAAAGACATCGACGTTAAAAAAAAATTATTTACAAACTTACAAGTCAGTTCTTGCGGAGTACTTCAATCAAATTGCTTTCAGATATTGACGGCGGTCACCTCCATCTTCATATTTACGAAACTGAGCCATTAGATAATCATTTTTGTCTTTTTCACCTTTTCTTAAAACTGCTTGAGGTTCAATCCCCCGTAACTTAATGTAAGTTGTTGCCTGAGGTTTAAGGATATTATCTAAAAACAAAAACATTGAAGGGTGAGCCGAGTAAAATTGCGCATTATAATGGGCGTGAAAAGAGTCTGGGCCATTCGTGGTACGCCTTGCTTCGGTCGACGGAATTGATGCCCAAAGATTCGGAGGAAACGAAGATTCTGATGAAATATAATTATCTACGATGTAGTCAGCAAATTTGACACACCGGTCGTCATCGGGGATGTCTGCCATCAGTTCCTCTGCAAAGCAGTCTCCTACTTCCGAAGGACTGAAAAAAGCCAATCCGAAAAACTGTGACAGCCATGAACTTTATTGAGAGATCCTAATCCTAGTTTTTGAATCTGTCGCCACCAACTTTGGCCAAGATGAAACCTGCAACACTGTATTTGGGCACTAGGAAAAACTTTTCTAAGTGCATTGTGCATTGCCAGTTCGAGGCCTAAGGAACGCCGTGACGTCATACTTCCCCTGCGAGAATCTTTACCATTTGTAAACAAATGATAATGGAATGAAGAAATAAGAGCAACACCTCCCAAAGCTTCCCGACTCCATAAAAGAACCCAGGGTAATCATGGTAATTCCCATTGTCCTGGATTGATTATAATGAGGGCATCATCCTCCTTAATTAGATGATCGCTTTTATCGCTGGGAGGGGGGAGGGGGGGCTGAGGGTGAGGCAGGGGCAACTCATTACCGTAATGCATCGCTCTGAAATTGTGTTTTTTGAATACAAATGCAATTTGTATCCGTGAATGGGAAATTTGTCGAGAGGAAGTGGATGTTTTTATAATTTTTTGAAATGAGGGCAGATGATATATACCTACACCTCGTTTTAAATGTCTTTTGGTTTTGCATTTAATGTCCCGCTAATTGATTTCAGTTATTGAGTGAATTTTCATCTATTTTCCTTTCCTCTTCCGACGAAATTCACCGGGGAATTATTGGTCGAAGAGACGAATTACCTTTAAATAGGTTTTGGTGAATTGTAAGTCAATACGTTTAAGGTATTAGTCGTTCAGATGTAGCTACAATGATAATTATGCCCGAAAACTTAGTGAGACAAATAATAATCTCACTACTGAACCTATTTTTCTTTAATTGGCATTCTCCATTCAAACTTCACTGCCATAAAGTGGAGTTGGCTCTCACAGGATCTCGAACTCCAGTCCGAATCTTGTGACTACACCCTGAACGTTGTTTTCTCTTCCTGGCTTTCATTATCCCTTTATTACTACTTTCTTTTTACTTTCAACTTTCTATTCTTGCAATCTTTCCCAAAATCTTTCTCTGGGTTGTACAGTTTCTCTCCACTAGCACCATTGATTACTGCCGGAATGTACCAAATTTCTTATCCGAAAGCTTTGAAGCTGTTCACACCACTCCAGAGAGAGAGAGAGAGAGAGAGAGAGAGAGATGACATTACTGAAAGAGCAAACAAGAAAATATCGGAATCCAATACAGGTATATTGACAAATAAGAGATATCCCTTACTACAGTACATCCAATAAACGTGAACACACATACGCACACAAAGAGAGAGAGAGAGAGAGAGAGAGAGAGAGAGAGAGAGAGAGAGAGAGAGAGAGAGAGAGAGGATCCTCTGAAAGCCTGGAAATATAGAATTTCCTCTGTGAAAGTATAATTACTCTGTGTGTTATTTGGAATATATTATTATGTTAATAATCCCCAAATTCACATTCAAATCACTTCTATACACTCCCCGAGTTCCAATTTATTCCAGGGGAGGGTGAGGGTGTCGGGGGTTCAGAAACGGCTCTCTGATTTACCCCAATTAAAATGCACATCAGTTATCAAAATATCGAGGGGTCTTTCCCCTAAATTTAAATACCTGGGACTGATGGCTCCGTCCTCCAGTAATTAAAAACTCAATGGCAGGGGTGTCATCTCGTCGTGATAATTGCGTGCGTTTGAGACTGTTGAACTAATTATGAAGAAGAGTTCATAAAGCTATATCATTTTCATTATCAAAATCGTACATATATATAACTGATATATTATGCAAAGGCACGCTTACTGGAGGTGTGTGTGTGTGTGTGTGTGTGTGTGTGTGTGGATCCCATGCTGAGTGATGATATATATACCCCACCGCCTCTCCTCGTAATTGGCTGGTGATATTCCTATAAATGGTTGGTGACGTCCCCCTTAATTGACTTTTGATGTCTCCCACATTGCAGGTGATGTCCCCCTAACTGGCTGGTGATGTCCCCCTTAATTGGTTGGTGTCCCCTCCCTCATTTGACTGGTGGGGTCCCCCCCTAATTGACTGGTGATGTACCCTTTAACTGGCTGGTGATGTTCCCTCCTCTAACTGGCTAGTGATGTCCCCCAAACTGACTGGTGAGGTTCCCTTAATTGGCTGATGAACCACCCTAATTGGTTGGTACTGCCCCCTCTCCCCACCCTAACTGACTGGTGAGGCACAGCTACTGAAGACAAAAACAGCCAAACATTACTTTTCTTGGGTGATGGGGAGAAAAAAAATCACTTACGTTGTGGGGAAAATGACCAGATATAATCATGGTGAACTTGAGAACTGTCATCATGGTGAAAAAAATAATAATCATATTACAACAAAAAAACTGGCATTGAATTTTCGTCCGTGTGCTGAAGCAGCACAGAGTTAATAATGTCATCATGATGGTCGACCTGATTAAAAATGATGGAGAGATAGGAAGAACACATAGGTGAGTGGACAGAAGTGTAGAGAATAATAAACACACACAGAGTGGTTATTTTCTTGGGCGATTACAGATCAGAGTAACGTACGATATTCCTCTAGTTTCTAGTATTTATTTTGTATATTTATTTGGATGGTGCGATTAAGTCTTGCATGATTATCTGGAAGATATTTGCAATGAATCCAATTATATATTTTTTTCTAAAAACTGTAATTCTATTGAAATAATATAACACATAAAAATAGAATTTTCTATACAGAGTATAATGCCGTGTGAAACTCTCAGCCTGCCGTGGTGGGCCTGTGTTGTCGCGGTGCCAGACGCACCATCATGGCGCTAACTTTAACCTTAAATAAAAGGAAAAACTACTGAGGCTAGAGGGCTGCAATTTGGTATGTTTGATGATTCGAGGGTGGCTGATTAACACACCAATTTGCAGCCCTCTAGCCACAGTGGTTTTGAAGATATGAGGGCAGACAGAAAAACCACGGACGGACGGGCAAAGCCATCTCGACAGTTTTCATTTACAAAAAAAACTGATGTTCATCTCAGCGACTTGGCAAGACTATTTCGACGACAATGGTGGAATAATATCTAATATCTATTCCACGATTCTGTAACGACATGACAAATTTCCCCTCTATCGTATCAAGCAGAAGCATAATGCTTGCAATGGACGTACAAAATCCCCCAAAGATTAATTCCCCGTCGTTTGGACGTTAGAGAGTTCAACATTATCCTGATAACGAGGACATCGGTCTCGGTACGAACCGCACCGTCATGTCAGGGAGACATTTCATTAATGTAATGGATTAGGTAGCTACTCAGAGAGTATATATACGTATGAGAGGAATGTGTTATCTGTTCACGGGGGGCGGAATAGCAGCGCTAAATAGCATTGGACTACGAAGGAGATTCATTTAAAAAAAAAAAAAGGTTGGATGGCTGCATTATGTGATCTATTCACAAATGGCCAGAGTTCCCTCCTTCTCTTCATCTTTCGAAAAATTGTGAGAGACAGAAATTAAACGGACTCCATCTATGGATTCTATAACACGTATACAGGTATAAAACCTCAACACCGATAATGAATAGTATTCAATACCGCTAATAGAGAAAAAAAAGTTGGGTTGCGAGTGTTATAAACCATTTTGCAAAGGAGGAATAGAGAGACGATGAAATGATTTTCATTCATGAATTCTAAGTCATATAGTAAACAGAGGCAAAAACTCATCTCACAGAGAGTGAAAGGTATTTAATACCATTAATGGAGAATAAAACTGAGCTACGAGCGCGAGGGTAACATAAACCAGAGAGAGAGAGAGGGGGAGAGAGAGAGAGCACAGCTACGTAAATACATAGGATTTTCACTTCTAAAACTGATGGAATAATATTTCTCAGTTGTCAAGCAAGTAGCATCATCATGTGATCTTTATGAGGAGGAGGAACTCCCTTTTGCAACAATGACTGTTGCATTCACTACTTTATCATCTCTCGTGAGATTATTATAATTCTCGAGTGAAACTATACATTCTCACCTACCTTCTCCATACTGGCCGAAGGGCAATGCAAGAACAGTGTCTTTGGTTTCCTTACCTGAAAAGAATAAATGTTATTATTATTATTGTTATTATTATTATCATTATTTTTTTTGCTCTATCACAGTCCTCCAATTCGACTGGGTGGTATTTACAGTGTGGGGTTCCGGGTTGCATCCTGCCTCCTTAGGAGTCCATCACTTTTCTTACTATGTGCGCCGTTTCTAGGATCACACTCTTCTGCATGAGTCCTGGAGCTACTTCAGCATCTAGTATTTCTAGATTCCTTTTCAGGGATCTTGGGATCGTGCCTAGTTCTCCTATGATTATGGGTACGATTTCCACTGGCATATCCCATATCCTTCTTATTTCTATTTTTAGATCTTGATACTTATCCATTTTTTTTCCCTCTCTCTTTTCTCAACTCTGGTGTCCCATGGTATTGCGACATCAATGAGTGATACTTTCTTCTTGACTTTGTCAATCAACATCACGTCTGGTCTATTTGCACGTATCACCCTATCCGTTCTGATACCATAGTCCCAGAGGATCTTTGCCTGATCGTTTTCTATCACTCCCTCAGGTTGGTGCTCGTACCACTTATTACTGCAAGGTAGCTGATGTTTCTTGCACAGGCTCCAGTGGAGGGCTTTTGACACTGAATCATGCCTCTTTTTGTACTGGTTCTGTGCAAGTGCCGGGCATTCGCTTGCTATGTGGTTTATGGTTTCATTTTTCGTATTGCACTTCCTACATATGGGAGAGATGTTATTCCCGTCTATCGTTCTTTGAACATATCTAGTTCTTAGGGCCTGATCTTGTGCCGCTGTTATCATTCATTCAGTTTCCTTCTTTAGCTCTCCCCTCTGTGGCCATTGCCATGTGTCATCGCTGGCTAGTTCTTTAGTCTGTCTCATGTATTGTCCGTGCATTCTCCTGTCTCTGTATATTTCTGGGTCTTCGCCTACTTTTATTAGTCCTTCTTCCCATGCACTATTTAGCCACTCGTCTTCACTGGTTTTCAGATATTGCCCCAGTGCTTTGTTCTCGATGTTGACGCAGTCCTCTATACTTAGCAGTCCTCTCCCTCCTTCCATTCGTGTTATGTATAGTCTGTCCGTATTTGCTCTTGGGTGTAGTGCTTTGCGTATTGTCATATGTTTCCTGGTTTTCTGATCTATGGTGCGGAGTTCTGCCTTCGTCCATTCCACTATTCCTGGACTGTATCTGATTACTGGCACTGCCCATGTATTTATGGCTTTTATCATATTTCCGGCGTTGAGTTTTGACTTGAGTATCGCCTTGAGTCTCTGCATATATTCCTGATATCGTGTCCTTCATCTCTTGGTGTTTTATACCCCTCCTTCCATTCCATTCCCTTCCCAGGTATTTGTTTGTATCCTGTCTCATCTATGTGTTTGATGTTGCTCCCATCTGGTAACTTTATCCCTTCAGTTCTCGTTACTTTGCCTTTTTGTATGTTGACTAAGGCACATTTTTCTATTCCAAACTCCATCCTGATGTCCCCAGATACAATCCTTACAGTCTGGATTAGGGTATCTATTTCCTTGATGCTCTTACCATACAGCTTGATGTCGTCCATGAATAACAGATGGTTGATTCTGTTGCCTCTTTTCTTGAGTTGGTACCCGGCATCCATCTTCTGTAGTACTTTTGTCATGGGAATCATGGCTACTACGAAGAGTATTATTATTATTATTATTATTATTATTATTATTATTATTATTATTATTATTATTATTATATTATTATTATTATTATTATTCAGAGGATGAACCCTATTCATATGGAACTAGCCCACTACAGCAGGGGCCATTAACAGGAGGTAATGGAAAATACAGAAAGATGATAATATATCAGTTATTAGAAAAGAGAAATGAAATTAACAATTTAATGAATAAACAAAGTAGAGATATGAATGAGGTGCGTAACAAGTTATCAGTTTGTTACTTTTTGAGAGAGAGAGAGAGAGAGAGAGAGAGAGAGAGAGAGAGCGAGAGAGAGAGAGAGAGAGATCATATCTAAATACTTTATAACATAAAGGTTCATTAGATGTGCGCTACAATATCACTCGTTCACTTGGACAATTGCAAAACATGAGTTTTTTTTTAATCAGTCCATTGGCGTTAATAATGCGATTATAAAGAAGACATAGGAGTCTGGGCTCCCAATACTCCCAGCTAAGAACAGAAAAGTAGTCTGGTAAGTGAATCACGTATTAAGTCGACGTTTCTTGTGTAAGGAATAAATGGAATGTATTTATAATAATTGATGCCAGAAGCCCAAATAAGCGCTAGGACCTACGATGAGGTTATTCAGTGATAAAAAGGAAACTGAGAGTAAATGGATTGAAAAATGTCTCAAACGAGAACAGGAGAAATGAAAGAAGTCGTAGCTATTGGCCAAAGGGACGCCGCAAATAAGCTTGAGAAATGTCAATTACAGTTGCTGTGTAACATAGACGGTATATATAAAATCCTATGACTCATTTCATGATGAAATATATGCAGTCTACCGTAAACGATAAAACCGAAATTCTCTTATATTATTCTCTCCTTAAATTATATCCCCGCTCATATTCTATATTGTAACAATAATAGAATTGTAACAGTATTTCGTATTGAGGGTTCCAGAAACATGCAATGTATTACTACCCTGATACAATTCTTGTATCTTAATAATTTACCTTCTCTGTTCATTTCTTTATTATTTTGTTTTAATATAATAAAGTGTTCTCTTCGTTCTGTATTTCCAATTACCTTTTGTTACTTCTTTCAAAGGACATCATAATATTTTTTGGAAGCTTGAATTTCAAGTCAAAGGCCCTTTGTCGTGGGCTTGTTCCATATGAACAGGTTTCATCTTTTAAATAATAATAATAATAATAATGATAATATTAATAATAATAATAATATAATATAATAAAATAATTATATAATAATAATAATAATAATAATAATAATAATAATAATAATAATAATAATAATAATAATAAACCAAACAGAAAATCATTGTGCCATGATGAATGAAATATAGAAAGCAAAAGGCGCTCGTCACGCTCTCAGCCATTCATTAATGCCCCTTTCTCATCTAATTAAAAAAGCAATTAGGATTATGTTTAATTCCATGATTGGACCTACGGTCAAATATAGACTCGGCGTCGTCCAATCACAAAAACGCCCCCATCCAGTGTGTAAACCTTACGAACGGGTTTGGGAAGATTTCAGAAAAATAAAATAAAATATCTGGTCGCTCATTTTCGCGTAAGATAGGAATAGTAGGACGCTGAAGAAACCATATAGATAGGATTTATTGAATAGAAGTTATTTAGTAGGGAATTTTGCCCCAGGAAAGTGGAGTCTGAGACCGAATGTGTTCTACTTGTTCATTTGTACTTGTTCTTTCTTCTTCTTCTTCTTCTTCTTCTTCTTTACAGTCATCGCCACTCAAGGCCGGTGTTTTTAATGTCCTTTTCAGGTGTTCCTAAAACTCACTATAGTACAATTCGTTTAATCATGCGCTTGGCCATTTGGTTTGGCGAATGTTTTGTAACATATGTTTTGACAAATGTTTGAACATTCTTGAAGAATGATTTTAATATTCTTTTTAAAGAAAGTTTTAACATCTCTTTTGATGTTTTGATAAATGATTAAAAATTTCCTTTGACAAATTATTTAAATTTTTGAGAAATGTTTTTAATATTACTGACAAATGTTTTTAACATATTTGACAAATGTTTTAACATTTTGACAAATGCTTCAACATTTTGAACATTTTGAATTTTTTTTTACATTTTGACAAATGTTTTAACATTTTTGACAAATGTTTTAACATTTTTGACAAATGTTTTAACATCTGTTTGGGCAACTGTTTGAACATTTTTATTGACGAATATCTTAACATTTATGTCAACAAACGTCTTACGAACTCTGCAAATAACCTTCACAAGTAATGACTACAGTGCACCGCGTGATTTGCACTACCTGCCCCCTACCCCCCGCCCTGCCCCCTCCCCCCACAGGGAGATCTGTCTTCCTTGTCATATATAATTTCGCGTCAATTAAGAAGGCATACTAGCCACGTATGTCTGCGAAAACTTCATCAGATTTTGTATTAATAATTTTTATTATTATCTTTATTAATCTTATCTTTTATTAGTATTTTTATATTTTTTCTTTTATTTTTACGAGAGAGAGAGAGAGAGAGAGAGAGAGAGAGAGAGAGAGAGATGTAAATCCCAATTACCGGATTTAACAACAGAGATGTTGTTGAGGCAGAGCATTACACGTTATGGCTGATTGAGAGGAAGAGAAGAGATAAAGAGGAGAAGAGCAGATGGAGGAAAGAGAAAGAGAGAGAGAGAGAGGAATAAAGGACTCTATTAGTATTATTATTATTATTATTATTATTATTATTATTATTATTATTATTATTATTATTCAGAAGACAAACCCTAAGCATGCGGAACAAAAATAAACAAACATGTCTGTACACATGTACATCGATATTCAAGCGTGTGACAAGAACAAGCGATGTTCAAATGCATAATACCACAAGGATAAAGCGAGACTGGTCAAGTCCAGATCCTCGGAGCAATTCATCACATATGCATCAACTTATGAACGCGAGATTGACGCTACGTACTACGTAAAGATCAAAACATCAGCGTTCATTCATAAAATCTGGCCAAGGCAGTGTAACGTAGTAGGTATCATGAATGGCATTGCGTCACCTCAGCAGCTTAACGTATGTCGCTGTTTACGTGAAAGAGATGGACGTTATAGTAATGAATGTATAGGGAAAATAGGGAGTTGGGGAAATGGACAACAACATAAAGAAATCCAGATATGAAAGTCGATGAATTACAAGGGTCTAATGAAGGAACTGGACGAATGCTCCTCTACATTTGCTCTAAGAAATGCCAGTTAGAGGTGTTGGACAGCAGGACTGACGAAAGGAAGAGAGAATACGCAAAATAAAAAGCCAAAAAGTGGGTGGGGCTAGGGGTGCCTATGGGACACTGTAAACGCCTTCATTAATGCCTAGAGTGCATCACGTGAGGTGTACTGGTGGCAAAGGCCTCCTATGTGGGGAAATAAGAGCACAGCGGATAATATTATTATTATTATTATTATTATTATTATTATTATTATTATTATTATTATTATTTTTATTATTATTATTATTATTATTATTATTATTATTATTATTATGCAGTAGATGAAACCTATTCATATGGAACAAAGCCTACCCAAATATAATCCCATTCAGCTGTCATCTAAAAAAACAGAAGCATTTACAGTATTTTCCTCTGGTTGAAGTTGAAAAGAAACGAAGAAGAGACACGCAACTTATTAAGAAGACTTCTGTGGAGGGTGGGCGGGGCGGAGGGGGTGATCTCAATTGGCCATAATCGTTCCGCCGTGAACTTGAAAAACAAAAACAAAAAAGCAAAAATAAAAAAAACCTTTTCGATTATTCTCCGTTTTCACTGACCGGCCGGAAAAGAAGACCGGGGTCACGCTCCCATCTCTCCCTCCCTCCTGCCTCCCACTATCCCTCCCCTCCCCCCCCACCCTCTCCACCAGAGTGCCACCCGTGATCAGTTCTCTCAGTGTACTGCCGACCGTCAAGGTGAGCGGACGTCGTGAAGCTCCTCCTCGAAAGCACGCAGGTGTCGTCGACGCGAACTATACTACTACTGCACTCGGGAAATGTCACTTCGTAGGGCCTCACGAAGACGCTATTTACAGGCTTGAGTCTTGGCGGGGAATAACAAAATCCCGCAAAGAGAGGACTTAATCCTTAAAACAGGAGGACTTCGAATGGAGATATCGATTACAATGATGAGCGAATTAACGTTTCGCCTAGTGGTCGAGAACAGAGGTCAGCGAGCGGCAGACGTCTTTCCAGTTTGTTAGAGAAGAAGAAAAAGAAGAAGAAGAAGAAGAAGAAGAAGAAGGAGAAGAAGAGACAGGTAAGAGAGTGGCCGTGATAACTGTAATTAGAAGATGAAATTATTATTATTATTATTATTATTATTATTGTTATTATTATTATTATTATTATTATTATTATTATTTTTATTATTATTATTCAGTAGATGAACCCGGTTCATATGGAACAAGCATACCAAAGGGACCACTGACTTGAAATTCAAACTTCCAAAGAATATTATTATTATTATTATTATTAATTATTATTATTATTATATTATTAATTATTATTATTACCTTATTCAGTAGATGAACCCTGTTCATATGGAACAAGCATACCAAAGGGACCACTGACTTGAAATTCAAACTTCCAAAGAATATTATTATTATTATTATTATTATTATTATTATTATTATTATTATTATTATTATTATTATTCAGGAGATGAACCTTGTTCATATGGAACAAGCATACCAAAGGGGCCATCGACTTGAAATTCAAACTTCCAAAGAATATTATGGTGTTCATTAGGAAGAAGTAACAGGAGGTGAAGGAAAATACAGAAAGAGGAGATCACTTATTAAAAAAAAACAAATTAAAATAAATTGAATTAAGAAGTGAATTGATAAGAATATTAATAAATCATCAAAATGCACAGAGAATATTAGGGCAGTAATGTATTGCCTCTTCGCTTGAACTTTTTGAAGTTCCAATTGTGGGACGTCCTCGGCTGGGAGCCTGTTCCACTGAAGGTCTATTAAGATTTGAAGACGGGACGTTTTCTTTTTTTTTTTACTTAGACAAAAGCCAATTCCTTACCACTACAATCCACTGGTTCTTAACGTTTTTTTCAATCTATGATCCCCCTGAATTGCCGAAAAAAATCAATAACAATAATAATAATAAAAATAATAATAATAGAAATAAAAATAATAATAATAATGATAATAATAATAATAATTTGGAAAAACTAGAGGCTGCAGTAGCTCCAGGACTCTTGAAGAGGAGTGTGATCCTAGAAACGGCGCACATAGTAAGAAAAGTGATGGACTCCTAAGGGGGCAGGATGCAACCCGGAACCCCACAAAATAAATACCACCCAGTCGAATTGGAGGACTGATAGATCCCCCCCCCCAAAAAAAAAAAAAAATAATAATAATAATAATAATAATAACAATAATTTTTTGAAGGGAGAAGACCTTCCTTGATACACATTTTGTTGAAAATAATAGCAGTTTCCAACGAATTAATATTATACAAGGTCTTTTCAATTCTTCTGATAATTCGTATTTCTGACTCAGCTACGTTGTTGATCAAAATTCCAGTTTTCACATTTGTCATAATTAGGATATCTGTCAAAATTATTTTATAAAAAATATTTTATGATGTATTTTGCAAAATACATAAAACAAATTAATTTATTACATATTTTGCAAAACATACAATAAAATATTTTTGATAAATTATTTTTGATAAGTATCTTAACTATGACAAATGTGTCAGAAAAATTAATTATTATCAGAATAATTGAAAAGACTGTATAAAATTAATTTGTTGAAAACTGCTATTATTTTCAACAAAGTAATGATGATGATGATGATGATGATGATTATTATTATTTATTTAATTTTATTTCATCTACATTTTTCACAGAAAAAAAACACGCGTATATAAAAATACATTTTTCATAACCAACCTCGCGCCCGTTAGGTACCGGCTATAATAGATTCACATCAACCGTGCATCTGATGATGTCCAGGCCAGCCCCGTACGACGCTCCTGATTGGCTGTTGATAAGCTATCACAGGGCTGGAATCTCTCATCAGTCTCTCTCGAGAGAGTTCACATAGGCAGGATGTATGTTCCACCTCTCCTGAAAGAAGTATACTTCAGGAGAGGTGGGACATAGATCCTACCCATGTGAATTCTCGAGAGAGACTGAGCGTTTCCAGCCCAGTGATTGGCTTATCAACAGCCAGTCAGGAGCATCGTAAGGGGCTGGTCTAGACATCATCAGATGCACCCGTTAGGTTGAAGAACTACCATGTCACTGAAAGAAGAGTCTGAAAAAAAAATGTTAAATGAAGCTATAACGTCAAAGCGCCCATCCAGCCGCATTAATATTTCACGCTGAATGAATATTCTAGAAATAAAATCATTACCATTGCTAGCTACGGTGCCTCGTCTCACTCATAATTTAATTATGAATGAGAACTGACTTGTTAATAGCGTCTTTTTATCTTCAAATCGCTCTATTTTCGCTTACGCGGGGAGTAAGTCTACGAACTACTTTGTTGTTGTTGCTGCTGTTTTGGGGGTTGGAAAGATATATGGAAAAGCCTAAAAATGTCTGAAAAAGGTGTTTTATGTTGAGTCAAATATACGGAAATTTCAGGATAGGATATTAATGATTTATTTATTAGAATGAAGATGTAAAAAAATAAATAATCTGCTTTACAGAAAAACTCGATTGCGCCGAGGAAACTTCTGCGCAATTTTCCACTCTTTATTCTTGACATTGATTAAAATGAGTGTGATTTGAGATAAGAATTCCTCTTGTAACTTTTTGTTTACTCCTTTAAAATTAACAAAGGATCTCGTGAACCTCAACAATTCTCCTTGCATTTTGATAACCTACGTATATTCTTTTCTATTCATTTATTAATTTGTTAATCTATATTCTTTCGTTTCCAATAACTGATCTCCCCTCGCTGTATTTCCTAGTACCTCCTGTTACTTCTTTCAAACGAACCCTATAACATTCTTTGGAAGCTTTTCGAATTTCGAGTCAGTGGCCCCTTTGGTGGTGAGCTTGTTCCATATGAACAGAGTTCATCTCCCCTTTGGTGGGCTTGTTCCATGCGAATAGGGTTCGTCATCTTCTGAATAACGATTACAAAAACATGGAATTTGACATGACCGATTTCAAATGGGATTCACTGAATTCCACTGGGGGAAACGCATATGGAAGTTGTATAATCTCGGGTCATACTCCCCTTACAAAACTGGAATTCAAGACCTTGCAAGACTATAATTATGATGAAAGAACAGAGTACGTTTGCCTTACAATACGCCGGTGCTATGATTAAGTAAGACGCTAATGAAAGAAAGTCAGAAAATAAGCAACAAAACTGAATAATCAGATTAAAAAAATGTACATTTGCGTAACATTTACATCGAAGATGCAGCCCAAAACATAATTGAATTCCAGGTCCTGTATTCATTGTATAATACTAAAAAAATCACAAAAGATATGCACGTGATTTGCTTATCGGCTGAGGCCGCAGAAAAAGCTTGCAAAGACACGACAGAGGGCTAAGAAGGACTTTCGTGTAACGAGAACATCTTTGTTATTATTATCATTAATATTATAGAGCAAAATGGATGATAGTAAAAAAAAGTATAGAGCAAAATGGATCATAATAAAAAGTATAGAGCAAAATGGATCATAGTTAAAAGTATAGAGCAAAATGGATCATAGTATAAAGTATCGAGTAAAATGGGTCATAGTAAAAAAAAGTATAGAGCACAATGGATGATGGTAACAAAGTATAGAGCAAAATGGATCATAGTAAAAAAGTATAGAGCAAAATGGATCATAGTAAAAAAATATAGCAAAATGGATCATAGTACAAAAGTATAGAGCAAATTGGGTCATAGTAAAAAAGTATAGATCAAAATAGATCATAGTTAAAAAGTATAGAGCAAAATGGGTCGTAGTAAAGGAAGTAAAGAACACGAATCGTCCATAAAATACTTGCAGACTCATAAAAGATATCTATTGAGATGGCTATTTGTCTGTCCGTCCGCACTTTTCATGTACGCCCTCAAACCTTAAAAGGTAGGCTCCACTTTGGAGGGGTGCCGATCGTAAAAATATTTGCCAAAAATACACTAATCAAGACAGGCTAATGAATTTATCAGGCATTATTAGCACTATAATAACGCATATTCTCTGTGAGTTTTATCATCCTACAGGGAAAATAAATGATTTTAAGAAAAAAAATGATTTTAAGAAAAAAATGTACTGAAGGTCATTTGGTGATCGGTGAGAAACTACAGTCTTGAATAGAAATTCGGTCTGACAGAATGTTTGTATATCCCCTGGGAGCATGCACATAAATCATTATCAAAATATAACAGTAAATAAGCACGTAACAACAAAAAAAAAGAGAGCAACAACTGAAGCGAAAGCGCAGCCGATAAATATGGAAATCGCAAATATAAAAAAAAATAGTATAGTATCCCTCTAAATTGGTCGATGTCTTTTCTACGTTTTCTACGAGTAGTTTCATCTCAGAAAACCATTTTAGGGGTGTCTAAACAAATTTTTCAAGTTTCTTGTCCTCAGAAAAAATAGCTTTTTCGCTTTTTCTCTGGTTTGGTTTTTCGGGAAGGGGGGGGGGGGGTTTTCTTTGATTGTCCTACATAATATAATTTTTAGATGTTTTAGGCTATCAAGTGACATAATAACTACAATCTCTCCGAAGGTTTTGTCCCTAAATCGAGGTTTGAATTTTTTATGAATATTTCTTCCTAGCTATAGCCTTATTTTTCGGCGGGGCTTTCGCTGAACTTACCTGAAGTTGTTGCTCTTTTTTTTGTTATTACGTGCTTACTTACTGTTCTATTTTGATAATACTTTATGTGCATGCTCCCAGGGGATATACAAACATTCTGTCAGACCGAATTTCTATTCAAGACTGTAGTTTCTCACCGATCATCAAATAACCTTCAATACAAGGGGCCCTGAATTTCACAATTTTTTTCATAAAATCCTTTATTTTCCCTGTAGGATGATAAAACTCACAGAGAATATGCGTTATTATAGTGCAAATAATGCCTGATAAATTCATTAGCCTGTTTTGATTAGTGTATTTTTGGCAAATATTTTTACGATATCTTACGATCGGCACCCCTCCAAAGTGGAGCCTACCCTTAAAATCTACCGATCCTAGAGGGTTGCAAACTGGTACGTTGACCATCCACCCCACAATCATCAAACATACCAAACTGCAGCTCTCTTGCATCTGTAGTTTTTATTCTATTCAAGGTCAAAGTTAGCCATGATCGTGCTTCTGGCAACGCAGCAACGCAGGAGGCCACCACGGCCGGCTAGGAGTCTCGCGGGTAGCGGCTCATACAAAAGATAGATCTATTGACGGTGGCCTTGTTTTGTTTACAATGAGGGTCTCTGAACACATCACCAGCAATAAATGCCATCAAAACATTATTATTATTATTATTATTATTATTATTATTATTATTATTATTATTATTATTTCATCCGCCGGCTGTAATATGCTGATCTAATCAATCTCTCTATCAGCCCGTGAAAGAATTAGTTAATTGTCAATGCATTTCTGATATTCATTTATACACATTTATTCACCGTGTTCGCAAAACGACCAGTTTCGCTTCCAAACGGGAGATACCGTCTCCCCTGAACTTACTATTTGCTATTCAGATGTTCCGGGGGGGGGCGCCTGGAATGACTGGAATCGGTGTTCCTCATTACAACGTTACAGGAATAGGTCGAGAACATGGCGAAGTATAAATGAGGGGTCTTTATTTATTTGTTATTATTATTATTTTCATTATTCAGAGGACGAACCCTATTTATATGGAACAAGCCCACCAAAGGGGCCACTGACTTAAAATTTAAACTTTCAAAGAATATCATAGTGTTCATTGGCAAGTAACAGAAACAATAAAAAGGATCAATAAAAAGAAGAGACCTCACTTACTGAAAAGTAAAAAATAAAAATTAATAAAATAATAAATAGATAAAAATTTATTAAAATGCATGGAGAATTGTATTTGAAGTTCCATTGCAAGACATCCTTAGGGAGACTAATTATTTAATTTGTTCACTTATTTTTTGTTTAATAATAATTGAAATATTTTCTTTCTGTATTTCCCATTATCTTTTCGTCACTTCTTTTAAATGAACACCATTATATTCCTTGGAAGCCTGAACTTCAAGTCATTGACCAAAAAATGGGCTTGTTCCATTTGAATAAGGTTTACTCTTCTGAATAATAATAATAATAATAATAATAATAATAATAATAATAATAATAATAATAAATAATAATAATAATAAATAATAATAATACGTGCAAACAGACCAGACGTGACGTTGATTGACAAGGTCAAGAAGAAAGTATCACTCATTGATGTCGCAATACCATGGGACACCAGAGTTGAGAGAAAGAGAGGGAAAAATTGGATAAGTATCAAGATCTGAAAATAGAAATACGAAGGATATGGGATATGCCAGTGGAAATCGTACCCATAATCATAGGAGCACTAGGCACGATCCCAAAATCCCTGAAAAGGAATCTAGAAAAACTAGAGGCTGAAAGTAGCTCCCAGGACTCATGCAGAAAGAGTGTGATCCTAGAAACGGCACACATAGTAAGAAGAGTGATGGACTCCTAAGGAGGCAGGATGCAACCCGGAACCCCACACTATAAATACCACCCAGTCGAATTGGAGGACTGTGATAGAGCAAAAAAAAAAAAAAAAAAAAAAAAAAAAAAAAAAAAAAAAAACAAAAAAAAAAAAAAAAATAATAATAATAATAATAATAATAATAATAATATGTATTATTGAAAGTAACTGCTGCCTTCAATTGCGTTAATTTCATAAAGGTTCTTCTCTTCTCTATTCTTCTAATTAGAAAAATAGAGAAGAACCTTCATAAAATTAACGCAGCTGAGGCAGCAATTACTTTCAATAAAACATGTTTAAAAGAGGGTTTAATAATAATAATAATAATAATAATAATAATAATAATAATAATAATAATAATAATATAGGAACCAAGTAATCAATAATCAACAAGGAGACTCATTCGAGAGACTGAGAAACTACAATACAAACTCAACTTCATCTAGACAGCCATGATGTTCGACGAAGTTGGTTTGAGGAGAGGGCCTTCTTCCTGAATAATAATAATAATAATAATAATAATAATAATAATAATAATGTAATAATGTATGTAAATCCGCAGTAGTATGCAGAAAGCTTTCGATGACCTTCAATTCTGCTGTATATATACTAACAAAACCAAACATGCATACACTTGTGGATTCACTTTTCCACTTTACTGACTCGTGATTATGGGTTTTCTTTGTAATAATAATAATAATAATAATAATAATAATAATAATAATAATAATAATATAATAATAATATAATGTATATAATAATAATATAAAAATATAGTTCCAAGTACTCATCACAGACCCCCTTCATAT
>NC_061091.1:79427806-79450957 GCF_015104395.2 Macrobrachium nipponense | reverse complement strand
TCAATTAACAAATAAAAAAAAAAACAAAAAAAAACTCATAATCACGAGTCAATAAAATGGAAAAGTAAATCCACAGTAGTGTCTGTTGGTATTTTAAATAACAAACCAAAAGACATACTACTGTGGATTTACTTTTCCAATTAACATTAATAATAAATAGATAAAAATGTAAATGAATTAGACACAATATATGAGTAATAGATAAAAGTAAGCTACTTGGGATATATTTTAATAAAGCCATTGAGAATAACGTCTCGAAATGTTTGTGTAGATTTGCCTTGATTTTTTCCTTTGAATTGTATTCTCTTCTTTTTTTCAAATCTGAATAAATAATTTATTTACTGCTTAAGTGTGTATAAATGTTTTATATACATGTATGTATATATATATATATGTGTGTGTGTAACTGATAAAAGTTGAGATACAACAGAAAACCAGGAGAGAGGTGTTGCAGGTCCAATTGCCAAAAAATTTTAATGTGTGTGAAGTGTCGATGGAAGTATAAGGTGGATTGTTTGAGCCGCCTCTCCTCTATGGAAGTAAAGTGTGGATGTTTGGGCACACGAGAGATGAGTTACGAGGAGTTACAAGGATTAGGATGTCTCAAAGACTTGTTAGTCCATCCGAGGAGACCTCGTGTGCTCACTTATCTGTAGGAGCAGGATTTGCTGTCAAGTGGTAAGTGATTGTAAATCGTTCCTATAAACTACAGAGAGAGAGAGATAATGAGGTCAAGTAATGTGCATTGATGCATTTATCTCTCTTTTATTTCTTTCAAGCACGATGCCTTGAGCCCTCTCTTTGGAGAAATATTTCTGCCTTTGGGAAACTTTTTCTTATCTTTTTTCTGGTCTCTCTTTTATTCCATGGCTTTTCTGTAACGAGGTATCGACAGACAGTGCTTTCACATGAATGAATCTCTCTCTCTCTCTCTCTCTCTCTCTCTCTCTCTCTCTCTCTCTCTCTCTCTCTCTGTTGTGATTCCTTCTTGACACAGTTTTCAAAAACCCTTTTGGAACCTTTCGCTTATTCAGCTTTGAAATTAAGAATGAAAATATTGAAGATAATCTTCACAACATCTCTCTCTCTCTCTCTCTCTCTCTCTCTCTCTCTCTCTCTCTCTCTCTCTCTCTCTCTCTCTTAAATACTCTATTATTTCCCTACAGCATACTTTATTAGTTCACCTACCTTTCTCTACCTATTCGTAATAGTCGCCTATTCCCCAGTCTCTCTCTCTCTCTCTCTCTCTCTCTCTCTCGCCGATACCTTTATTAATTTACTTTGTCACACAATACTAACGTACCAATCTTTCTTCTCTTGTTCGTAAATAGTCCCCTCCCCAGTCCATTCTCTCTCTCTCTCTCTCTCTCTCTCTCTCTCTCTCTCTCTCTCTCATCTCTCTCTCTCTCTCTCTCTCTCTCTTTCATAGCGGCTTTGATGCCATTTTCCACGGGATAAAAACGAACAAACGTCCTGTCTCGTGGGATATATCTTTCCCAAACCAGTGAGTGTCGACGTGTATTCCCCCCAAAGAAAACGGTTCCTTTCGCATCCCCACCCTCGTCATCCTCTATTTCCCCTGCTGCGCCCGTCCTCCCGCAGAAGCGTCGTGATGGCTGATGTGGTGTAAAGATTGAGACCGATGATGGTAGGGGAGGGACACTTCCCCTAAGCCCGTCCCCGTAGGAGGGACAGAGGGCTTTTGCATAGTTTCTTTTCCGTAGTTCGATGGTTTGATGTATAGTTGGAGAAATTGTCCATCGATGCACAGCGTCATGTCTTAATTGTCTGGGTTAGAACAGGAGCGTAAGAATAAACAAGAAAAGAATTGTTGATGATTCTCAATTTTATTCAAGCAATTATTTGTGGAATCGAAATACCACGAAAGTCTAAAAACCAAGTTCTTCAGAATGATACAAGAATAAAACAAATGAATTGTTGATGATTCTCAATTTTTATTCAAGCTAGTGTTTGTGGCATCTAGGAACTACGAAAGCTAAGTTTAAGTACAATCTGAACCAAATTAGGATAAAACAATGCTTAAAATATCTACGAAAGAAAGAAATATATCAAATAATTTGCAGCATCGTCTCAAAACCCTCGCTATCAAGAAGCCATCCTTTTCATCCACGCTATCCCTGGATGCGAAGCAAATTAACCTCGCAAAGCATTGGAAGTTAGAACAAAGTTGCAGCAAATTCCAGCTCCTTCCAGCCAGAGCTGACTAATTGTGACTCTCAATTACTGACTTCAAGAGGCCCGGTTTCCACTACCTGGTCTTATTTGGCCCTCGAGTTTCCCCGTTCCTTAATCAACTTCGTTTCGGAATGACAAGACCCATGACCTACGGTTTATTGAGGTAATTGCTCTTTGGTATCGTATTGTTATGATTTTTTTTTCCTAGCTTCCACAGCTGGCACCTGCGTGACAGTGCCCTGTTGATATTTGATATTTCACATTTCAAAGGAATTCTTTCAAAGGTCATATTTGTGGAGGTCACCTTTTAGTCTGTTTTTTGAATTGTTGACTGTTTTTTATGGAGCATTTTTTAGTACCCTCTTATTTTGTTGTCGTGTATTTGCTAAGTAGAATATGACACCAGTTGCTGAAATCTTGAATTTTTAATATCTATCCTTTTAATGAATGTCTCTTTTTTGTCTGTTTTTTTGGAATTGTTTAATGTTTTTATGGAGCATTATTAGTTCCTTCTTATTTTAGTGTCCTGTGTTTTCTAAGTGGAATATAACCAGTTGCCGATTCTTTAATATTTATCCCTTTAAATGATTTTTTGTGTCATATTGCCGATAGCCTCTTTTTCGCCATCTTTTGAATTATTATTTGTATTTTACCATACAAATAAGATTAAAATATGTTTAGTGTCGAGTGTTTTCAAACTGTAAATGGAATATGACTGTGAACCTTTGATAGTTTTATGTGTAAAATTTAATTTATTTACATATCACTAAACCCTTCAGCATTCAACTTCACCCTGCATGTCATCTAAATTAATTGACTTTTAGCATTGGCAATTATAAAGAACATTTCTGAATAGCTTTAAAAAAATATCGTCTCTTGCCAAGGATCAGATGACTGGAAGGGCACATTAAAACAAGCCTTCAGAAATTTCTTAAAATTTAGTAAATTACGACTTGGACCATCCACAGATGGTCTCTTGCTTGTCAATTTTTCGTAACTTGTATTTGAACAGAGGTCTTTCACATTCGAAATTGGTCCCTGATCTCCTTTTCCTGCAGAGAGAGAGAGAGAGAGAGAGAGAGAGAGAGAGAGAGAGAGAGAGAGAGAGAGAGAGAGAGAGAGAGCAGATTCGCTGACTACACATCATGTAATTAACGTGACTAGCAAATTCTCAAAGCCAAGGTTCTTGAACCTCAGTTCGATCCTGATCCTCGTCAACGTTTCCTCAGTTCCAGAGATCCTAGAATTTCTCAGTTCCAGAGGACCTTTATCCCTCCGTTCCAGAGGTCCTTTATTCCTCAGCTCCAGAGGTCCTTTATTCCTCAGTTCAGAGGACCTTTATCCCTCCGTTCCAGAGATCCTTTATCCCTCAGTTCCAGAGGTCCTTTATTCCTCAGTTCCAGAGGTCCTTTATCCCTCAGTTCCAGAGGTCCTTTATTCCTTAGTTCCAGAGGTCCTTTATCCCTCAGTTCCAGAGGTCCTTTATTCCTCAGTTCCAGAGGCCCTTTGTCTCTCAGTTCCAGAGGTCCTTCATTCCTCAGTTCCAGAGGTCCTTTATTCCTCACACCGTTGGACTGTGGAACAGTCTCCCTGTTGAGGATGTCATGCAATTGAAACTTCAAAAGATGCAGTGGATCACTGTCACAAAGCAATTCTTTGTTTATAATCATTACTCACCCTTTTATCAATTTGTTTATTAGTTTTTAATTGATTTCTGTTCTTTTCTAATAACTGGTTTCTTCTTTGCGTATCATCTATTATATACCTTCTGTTACTTCTTTGTAATGGACAAATTAATGTTTTTTGGAAGCCTGAATTTCAAGTCAGTGGCCCCCTTTGCCCCTTTGGTTGGCTTGTCCCATAATAATAATAATAATAATAATAATAATAATAATAATAATAATAATAATAATAATAATAATGATAATAATAATAATAATAACAACAACAACAACAACAACAGCAATAATAATAATAATAATAATAATAATAATAATAATAATAATAATAATATAATAATAATAATAATAATAAAGGATCCCATACCCCTGAGCATACTTGCCCAAATGGAATCGGGAATAATATGATTTCCCCATCCTTAATCACCTCGCCTTAGCGAATTTAATCAATCCTACCCGAACCTCATCGTGATAATTCTTCCCACGATTGAAAAATCACAGTTTTTATCATCCCTCTTTTTTTCTATTTGGTTTCCGGGTAATCGAATACTGATGGTCCAGGCAGCGCTGATTTCCCCGAAGACGTCCCGTTCTAGTAAAAATTCACGTGGCCATTCTGCTCCTGGTCTGTCTGTCTGTCTGTGTCTACTATTCTCCGTCGGCGGGGTTAGTTCCGTCAAAGCACATAGTACCTCACGCGTTATCCTGTAGGCATAACTCCATGAGGTTCCTAGTGGCGTCCCTTGGACCTCTAGCTTCACCCCTTTCGTTTTTTTTTGACGTTTCTCGTTCTTACTCTCTCTTCCCCACCTTATCTGCTATTGCACCTCTCTTATCTCAATTTCCATTTCAGCGCTTGAGTGACCTCGTTATAGGTCCAAGCCCTTGCTTGACCCTGAGGTCTGATTTCTATATATCCCATTCCATTCTACCTACGTATCTATCTCTCTCTTCAAAGAGCCATTCTAGTAGATCGTCCTATACACTGAATTGCTTCAGATTAGCAGCTTCTGTCGCTGACCACCAATCTCTATCCAATTCCCTCTGTTCTGAGGGATTAATGCTTCAGTCATACTTCCGTTTGTATATGATTACATATTAACTGTGTATATTCAAATAACGAAGCGCATTTTAGATTATAACACAGAAGTCTTTTTTTTTTCTTCCTCAAAGCAGGCCATAGCTCGTGGGAATTTATAAATAAGATATTTCAATGTGTACTCTCTTGGGAATATTTCTGGAACGTGAGGATATCACTTTCCTTTTCCTATACGCTCATTTAGCTTATATACTCTCGTAATTATTCTAAATCTTATTATTATTATTAATAATATTTTGCTCTATCCACAGTCCTCCAACTTCGACTGGATGGCATTTATGTGTGGGGTTCCAGGTTGCATCCTGCCTCCTTAGGCGTCCATCACTTTTCTTACTATGTGCACTGTTTCTAGGAGCACACTCTTCTGCATGAGTCCTGGAGCTACTTCAGCCTCTAGATTTTCCAGATTCCTTTCCAGGGATCTTGGGGTCGTGTCTAGTGTCCCAATGATTATGGTTATACAATTTCCACTAGCATATCCCATATCATTCTTATTTCTGTTTTCAGGTCTTGATACCTATCCGGCGAGCTGTGGACGAATCATGCTATGCTTACTAAGAAAGACTACAGAGCTTTTTTATTATTATTATTATTATTATTATTATTATTATTATTATTATTATTATTATTATTATTATTCAGGAGATGCACCCAATTCATATGGCACAAACCCCCACCCAAAGGGCCCACTGATTTGAAATTCAAGCTTCCAGAAATATTATGGTGTTCACTTGAAAGAAGTAACAGAAGTCATTGGGAAATACAAATAGAGAATCACTCAATGTAAATAATAAACTAACAAATTAACTAATAAATAAAATAGAAAAAAATATAAGTATGTTATTAAAAATACAATGGAGATTGCTTTAGAGTAGTAATGCGTTTCATCTTTTCTTGAATATTTTAAGGTTCCAATTGCAGAACGTCCTTGGGGAGACGGTATGAGAAAATATGACAAAATTCAGTACGATCGGTGCATTGTTTCATGTTTTATGTCTAAGTTTTTTATGCTTTATGCTTTATGCTTTATGATTTATAACCCGGTTGTTAACGAGAAACGAAGCTTGACCCTCAAGAGATACGAAATTATGACTTGGAATGAGAAGATTGAACTTTGTGCCCTGAAGGAAAATGAATTCTGCCAGCAATTCTGCGTCGTTTCGAGCAATCCATGTGAGTAATTCCCCCAATTTTACTTACGGGTGGGGGGAGAGTGGAGAGAGAGAGAGAGGTATTAATTACAGACGATAGAGAGGAGAGAGAGAGAGAGAGAGAGAGAGAGAGAGAGAGAGAGGAGAGAGAGAGGAGTGAGGGAGAGATAATGGAATTAGGGCGCCTCTTACGAATAGAGAGGAAAGATAGGTGTTGTTATTATTGTATGCTAAACTGAAATATTAAATGTATATATATTAGAAGAGATACAGGAGAGAGAGAGAGAGAGAGAGTTAGAGAGAGAGAGAGAGAGAGAGAGAGAGATTAAGGAATTAAGGGTACCTCTTACGAACAGGAGTGGAAATATAGGTGTGTTTATTATTGTATGCTCAAGTGAAATACTAAAGTATTGACTAGGGAGAGAGAGAGAGAGAGAGAGAGAGAGAGAGAGAGATCAAGGAAATAGGGCATCTCTCACGAACAGGAGAGGAAAGATAGGAATGTTATTATTGTTTACAAGTAATACCAGACCGAGAGACACCCCCGCCACAGAGATACCAGATGAGACAAGACAAGTAGCCCAGCAGCCATGACAATGCGAGCCGTAGTGACACAACGCCCAGGGAAGTCATGCCCCAGCCTCAACGGTCTGCTAGGCTGCAACAGAGCGACCTTCAACGGCGAAAAGTGTCTTGAAGATAACTTCCTCCAATCAATAGCAGAACGCATTGCGCACCAACCAATGAAACTCAGCTAGCGGTTGACCCCCTGCTGACCTACCACTAAACGTTTGCCACTAATTCGTCATATTTTGACCTATTTGTTTATCTATTTATTGTGACAAATAAATTTGTAAGCAATATCCCTGAAATTGACTCCACCTGATGAGTAATATCGGCGCAATACCGCCATTTGTAATATCAGAGAGAAATCAATTATTAGAAAAATAGAGAAAGGCTATTTACAAGGTAAATGCAGCTGATGCAGCAATATATTTTTCAAAAAGACTAGTTTGAAAGAGGGTCTCTTTCCAATATATTATTATTATTATTATTATTTTTTTTTTTTTTTTTTTTTGCACAGTCCTCCAATTCGACTGGGTGGTATTTATAGAGTGGGTTCCGGGTTGCATCCTGCCTCCTTAGGAGTCCATTACTTTTCTTACTATGTGTGCCGTTTCTAGGATCACACTCTTCTGCATGAGTCCTGGAGCTACTTCAGCCTCTAGTTTTTTTTTTTTTTTTCCAGATTCCTTTTCAGGGATCTTGGGATCGTACTAGTGTTCACATGATTATGTGTATGATTTCCACTGGCATATCCCATATCCTTCTTATTTCTATTTTCAGATCTTGATACTTATCCATTTTTTCCCTCTCTTTCTCTTCAACTCTGATGTCCCATGGTATTGCGACATCGATGAGTGATACTTTCTTCTGACTTTGTCAATCAACGTCACGTCTGGTCTTTGCACGTATCACCCTATCCGTTCTGATACCATAGTCCCAGAGGATCTTTGCCTGATCATTTTCTATCACTCCTCAGGTTGGTGCTCGTACCACTTATTACTGCAAGGCAGCTGATGTTTCTTGCACAGGCTCCAGTGAGGGCTTTTGCCACTGAATCATGCCTCTTTTTGTACTGGTTCTGTGCAAGTGCCGGGCATTCGCTTGCTATGTGGTTTATGGTTTCCTTTTTTCGTATTGCACTTCCTACATATAGAGATGTTATTTCCGTCTATCGTTTCTTTGAACATATCTGGTTCTTAGGGCCTGATCTTGTGCCGCTGTTATCATTCCTTCAGTTTCCTTCTTTAGCTCTCCCTCTGTAGCCATTGCCATGTGTCAACGCTGGCTAGTTCTTTAGTCTGTCTCATGTATTGTCCGTGCATTGGTTTGTTGTGCCAGTCCTCTGTTCTGTCTGTCATTCTCCTGTCTCTGTATATTTCTGGGTCTTCGTCTACTTTTATTAGTCCTTCTTGCCATGCACTCTTTAGCCACTGTCTTCACTGGTTTTCAGATATTGCCCAGTGCTCTGTTCGGGGGGGGGGATGTTGACGCAGTCCTCTATACTTATAGTCCTCTCCCTCCTTCCTTTCGTGTTATTTTTATTATTATTATTATTATTATTATTATTATTATTATTATTATTCAGAAACGTGCAGCCTATCATATGGAGCAAGCCTGCCAAATAGGCCATTGACATTATTATTATTATTATTATTATTATTATTATTATTATTATTATTATTATTATTGTTGTTGTTGTTGTTGTTGTTGTTGTTGTTGTGTTATTATTATTATAAAGTAAACACGTTATGCACAGAAATTTTGTGGTTTCTTTTTCATTATTATTATTATTGTTATTATTATTATTATTATTATTATTATTATTATTATTATTATTATTATTATTATTATTATTATTTAGAAGATGAAACAAGCCCACTAAAGGGCTCTGGACTTGAAATTCAAACTTCCAAAGAATATTATGGTGTTCCTTTGAAAGAAGTGACCAAAAAATGTAACTGGAAATGCATAACGAAGAGATCACTTATTATTAAAGCAAAACTGGCAAATTAATGAATTAATAAACAGAAATGTAAATTATTAAGATACAATTAATTGTATCTGGGTAGTAATGCATTGCCTGTTTTCTGGATCCCTCAATACGAAATATTGTTTCAATTCTATTATTGTTACAATATAGAATATGAGCGGGGATATAATTTAAGGAGAGAATAATATAAGAGAATTTCGGTTTTATCGTTTATGGTAGACTGCTTATATTTCATCATGAAATGAGTCATAGGATTTTATATATACCGTCTATGTTACACAGCAACTGTAGTTGACATTTCTCAAGGTTATTTGCGGCGTCCCTTTGGCCAATAGCTGCGACCTCTTTCATTTCTCCTGTTCTCGTTTATGACATGTTTGAAACCCATTTTACTTTCAGTTTCCTTTTCAGCACTGAATAACCCTATCGTAGGTCCATGCGCTACTTGGGCCTCTAGCATCATTATATTTATACATTCCATTCATTCCTTACACAAGAAACGTCGACTTAATACGTGATTTACTTACCAGACTACTTGTCTGTTCTTAGCTGGGAGTATTGGGAGCCCAGACTCGTATGTCTTATTTATAATCGCATTATTGACGCCAATGGACTGATTAAAAAAAAAAACCTCATGTTTTGCAATTTTCCAAGTGAACGAGTGATATTGGAGCACACGTCTAATAAACCTTTATGTTATAAAGTATTTAGATATGATCTCTCTCTCTCTCTCTCTCTTCTCTCTCTCTCTCTCTCTCTCTCTCTCTCTATCTCTCTCCTTCAAAAAGTAACAAACTGATAACTTGTTACGCACCTCATTCATATTTCTACTTTGTTTATCCATTAAATTTGTTATTTTAATTCTTCTTTTCTAATAACTGATATATCATCATCTTTTCTATATTTTCCATTACCCCCCCCCTGTTAATTCTTTCCGACGAACACCATTATATTCTTTTGAGCTTCAATTGCAAGTTAATGCCCCTTGTTGTGGTGGGGCTAGTTCCATATGCTAGGATTCATCCTCTGAATATAATAATAATAATAATAATAATAATAAGTAATAATAATAATAATAATAATAATAATAATAATAATAATAATAATAATAATAATAATAATTTCTGAATATTTATTCTTTTCAGGTAAGGAACCAAGACACTGTTCTTGAATTGTCCTTCTGCCAGTATGGAGAAGGTAGGTGAGAATGTATAGTTTCATTCGAGAATTATAATCTCCCGAGAGATGATAAATTAGTGAATACAACAATCATTGTTGCACAAAAGGATCTTCACCTCCTCTTGGAGCAATTATTTCAGAAGAATGACAAAGATCACATGATAATGCTATTTTGCTTGACAACTGAGAAATATTATTCCTTCAGTTTGTAGAAGTGAAAATACTCTCTCTCTCTCTCTCTCTCTCTCTCTCTCTCTCTCTCTCTCTCTCTCTCGTAGCCCAGGTTTACTCTCCATTAATGGTATTAAATACCATTCATTCATCACCTTACCTTACAGATGTAAGTTCTGTAAGGTAAGGTGATGAGTTTTTTGCCTCTGTTTACTATATGTCTTAGAATTCATGAATGAAAATCATTTCATCGTCTCTCTATTTCTCCTTTGCAAAATTGTTTATAACACTCGTAACCCACCTTCTTGTTTCACTATTAGCGGTATTGAATACTATTCACTATCCGTGATGAGGTTTTATACCTGTTTACATGTTATAGAATCCATAGATGGAATCTGTTTAATTTCTGTCACTCGCAATTTTTCGAAAGATGAAGAGAAGGAGGGAACTCTGACCATTTGTGAATAGATAATGCAGCCATCCAACCTTTTTTTTTTTTAATGAATCTCCTTCGTAGTCCAATGCTATTTAGCGCTGCTCTTCCGCCCCCCGTGAACAGAGACCACATTCCTCTCATACGGATATATACTCTCTGAATAGCTACCTAATCCATTACATTAATGAAATGTCTCCCTGACATGACGGCGCGGTTCGTACCGAGACCGATGTCCTCGTTATCAGGATAATGTTGAACTCTCTAACGTCCAAACAACGGGGAATTAATCTTTGGGGGATTTTGTACGTCCATTGCAAGCTTATTATGCTTCTGCTTGATACGATAGAGGGGAAATTTGTCATGTCGTTTACAGAATCGTGGACAAGATATTAAATATTATTCCACCATTGTTGTCGAATAGTCTTGCCAGATCGCTGAGCTGAACATCACTCTCACAGGGCTGGCCAGAAGGATTTGTTTTTACTCATTTTTTTTCAGTTTTCTATAATGAAAACTATTGAGATGGCTTTGTCTGTCCGTCCGCGGTTTTCTGTTCGCCCTCAGATCTTTAAAACCACTGTGGCTAGAGGGCTGGAAATTGGTGTGCTAATCATCCACCCTCCAATCATCAAACATGCCCAAATTGCGGCTTTCAGCCTCAGTAATTTTTAATTTTATTAAGGTTAAGAAAGTTAGCGCCATGATGGTGCGTCTGGCACCACGTACGAAAATTCAATGCCAGTTGTTTTGTTGTAATATGATTATTATTTTTTTCACTATGATATCAGGGTATTATACGTTGTAGCATTTCTCAAATTCACCATTATTTTCCCCACAGCGTAAGTGATTTTTTTCTCATTTGTCTTCGGTAGCTGTGCCTCACCAGTAAATTAGGGGGTATGCGGCGGGGGGGGGGGGGGGGGGGGGGGGGGGGGGGGGGGGGGGGCAACACCAGCCAATTAGGGTGCTTCATTAGCCAATTAAGGGAACATCACCAGTCAGTTTGGGGGACATCACTAGCTAGTTAGAGGAGGGAACATTACCAGCCAGTTAAAGGGTACATCACCAGTCAATTAGGGGACATCACCAGTTAATTTGGGTGACACCCACAGCCAATGAAGGGAGTGAACATCACCAGCCAATTCGGGGAACAACACCAACCAGTTATAGGAATATCACCAGCCAATTACGAGGAGAGAGGGCGGGGTATATATATCATCACCCAGCATGGGATCCACACACACACACACACCTCCACTAAGCGTGCCTTTGCATATTATGTCAGTCATATATATACGATTTTCATAATGAAAATGATATAGCTTTATGAACTCTTCTTCATAATTAGTTCAACAGTCTCCAACGCACGCAATTATCACGACGAGATGACACCCCTGCCATTGAGTTTATAATTACTGGAGGACGGAGCCATCAGTCCCAGGTATTTAAATTTAGGGGAAAGACCCCTCGACATTTTGATAACTGATGCGCATTTTAATTGGGGTAAATCAGAGAGCCGTTTCTGAACCCCCGACCCTACCCCCCCCCCCCCCCCCTCCCCCCCCCCCCCCCCCCCCCCCCCACCTCCTGGAATAAATTGGAACTCGGGGAGTGTATAGAAGTGATTTGAATGTGAAGTTGCGGATTATTAACATAATAATATATTCCCCAAATAACACAGAGAGTAATTATACTTTCACAGAGGAAATGTTATGTAGGATCCTCTCTCTCGCTCTCTCTCTCTCTCTCTCTCTCTCTCTCTCTCTCTCTCTCTCCTCTCTCTCTCTCTTTGTGTGCGTGTGTGTGTTCACGTTTATTGGATGTACTGTAGTAAGGGATATCGCTTATTTGTCAATGTACCTGTATTGGATTCCGATATTTTCTTGTTTGTTCCTTCATTAGTGGCATCTCTCTCTCTCTCTCTCTCTCTCTCTCTCTCTCTCTCTCTCTCTCTCTCTCTGTCCTTAATAAACTTTATGGCTGGTGTGTTGTGAACATCTTCCTTGGGATAAGAAAGTGGGTACATTCAGACTATGAATGGTGTTAGTGGAGAGAAACTGTATAACCCAGAGAAAGATTTTGGGAAAGTTCTCAAAAAGAGAAAGTTGAAAGTAAAAAGAAAGTAGTAATAAAGGGATAATGAAAACCAGGAAGATAATGCAACGTTCAGAGTGTAGTCACAAGACGGACTGGAATCGGAGATCCTGTGAGAGCCAACTCCACTTTATGGCAGTGAAGTTTGAATGAAGAATGCCAATTAAAGAAAAAAAGGTCAAGTAGTGAGATTATTCATTGTTTCAGTAAGTTTTTCGGGCATAATTATCATTGTAGCCATAACTGAACGACCATTACTTCAAACGTATTGACTTACAATTCACCAAAAGCTATTCAAAGGTAATTCGTCTCTTCGACCACCAATAATTCCGCGGTGAATTTTCGTCGGAAGAGGAAAGGAAAAAAAAATAGATGAAAAAATCAAAATTCACCTAATAACGGAAATCAATTAGCGGAACATTAAATGCAAAAAACCAAAAGACATTTTAAAACGAGGCGGGGTAGGTATATATCCTCTGCCATCATTTCAAAAATGATAAAAACAATCACTTCCTCTCGACAATTTCCCATTCACGGATATAAATTGCATTTGTATTCAAAAACGCAATTTTCAGAGCGATCCATTACGGTAATGAGTTGCCCCTGCCTCCCCTCCCCCTCCCCCTCCCAGCGATAAAAGCGATCATCTAATTAAGGGGGATGATGCCCCTCATTATAATCAATCCAGGAAAAGGGGAATTACCATGATTACCATGGGTCCTTTTATAGGGTCGGGAAGCTTTGGGAGGTGTTGCCAGTTAGTTCTTATTTCTTCATTCCATTATCATTTGTTTACAAATGGTAAAGATTCTCGCAGGGGAGGTATGACGTCACGGCGTTCCTTAGGCCTCTAGCTGCACCCATTTTATTTTCTTTTTGGCCTTTTACTTTAACACTCCAATCCCTCTGCATTTCTTCAATCTTGCTGTCCAACCTCTTCAACTGTTATTTCTTGGTTTAGCTCTTGGATTTACTTCCACAGAGGAGAGAGAGAGAGAGAGAGAGAGAGAGGTTTAGTCCACACTGTCCCTCTAAACCACACCTTTCCAACTATTGTGGATGAGGTAACGCCCCCTTTTTTCATTATTATTATTACACGAGAGTTGTAAGTTAAGTATATTAAACTGCTTTATGAAAAACATTCACGAATTTGTAGATATAACGCTTCTTTCTCCGGACGCCAAAAAACATCATACAGCGAACCATTACGGTAATGAGTGCCGATCAGTGTCCGCGAGACTTGGCGTGGAAAGCCAAGTGGGGATTACTGTCGGTTACGGGAAATGCTGATTCCCGCCCAGCAGATTCACCCACCAGAGAATTCCCATCAAGGAATGGGCTCTCTGTCTGTATGTACCGGGTAAACCAGAATGACTGAATGGTAGGAATTAAATGAAGTTATATTACGTTGTTGCTCTGATCATTATCTGTTCTGAATTTTCGACGTTTGAGGGTATTGACGTCAGTGCACGTCACGCGGTGCACCGTAGGCATCACAACTTGAGGGTCTTTGCAGGCGTCTCATCGGCTAAATGTAACCTTTCAATCTCTTTACTGTATCTCCATTCATATCCCATTTCTTCCAATCCGTCTGGATTTTGTGACTTGTTCCTCTCGTCTTCAGTTAAGCGACGGAATTTTAGACATTTTAACTGGGAAAGGAGGTGGTCATACGTATATTATATTATTATTATTATTATTACTATTATTATATTATTATTATTATTATTATTATTATTATTATTATACATTTAAAAAAAAATACAATATCATGGTGAAGAATCAACAATTGTGTAGGTATAAAATAAATAAATATATATGTATATACAAACCATACGTATAATTTCTATTTTTGTTATTATTATTATTTTTTTTTAAACCTCACAATATCATGGGGAAGAAATCCACAATGGGTGTAGGAAGAATAAATAGATAAACAAATAAATAAATCTTATTATTATTATTATTATTATTATTATTAGTCAAAAAGCCTCTCAATATCATGGTGAGGAAATCCACAATGGTGTCGGTATAATACATATAAAAACAAATAGATGAATAAATAAATAAATATATATTATTATTATTATTATTATTATTATTATTATTATTATTATTATTATTATTAGTCAAAAAGCCTCACAATATCATGGTGAGGAAATCCACAATGGGTGTTGGTATAATACATATAAAAACAAATAGATGAATAAATAAATAAATATATTATTATTATTATTATTATTATTATTATTATTATTATTATTATTATTATTATTATTATTATTATTATTATTATTATTATTATTATTTTGGTGTATGCTGGAAACAGACCTTCTTTCAAACAAGTTTTATTAAAAATAATGGCAGAATTCACAAATTGATTTTGGTTACAATATTCTTTCAATTCTCCTTATGATTTGTCTTTCTGGCTATATGAAGCAGCTGTCCAATATTCATCGTCCTGTAGGTCGTCAACGGAATTTCGGGCTGGTGTTATCAAAGGCAACTGTTATCAGGGACAGACTGGGGGTGGTCGTCAAAAGGTATACAGGTGCGTTCGTAGGTCGGGAACAGGCCGTTGTCGTCAGGGGTCTATCCGGTATTCCTTGTTTTTTCTTTGTTTCTGGTTTTTTAAAGGGGTCTACATGTTTCAGCCACCTCGTTTGGCCATCTTCGGGACGGGATCGCTGAGTGCAATGGTCTGTGTCAAATGTATTCCAACGCCTATTTATTGCATTCGGGTGGTTTGAAGAAATGGGTCCTTTTCTTCAAACCACCCGAATGCAATAAATAGCGTGGATTCTAAGCTTCTGATGACTTAGTTGCGTTCGCTTTGTAACCTGATCAGCGTCTGTGTATTGTTTTTCTTTTTCATTTTATTTTTATTTATCTCAATTTTAGATAGAGTTGGCGATGGTAGTGTGTGGTAGGTTTCTGTTTTAATAAGAGGTAGCAAAATGAAAACAGCTATAGTAGATCCACATCAACCTTGCATTTGACGTCTAGGCCAGTCCCTTCCGACACTTCTGATTGGCTGTTGATAAGCCAATGACAGGGCTGGAAAGTCTCAGTCTCTCTCGAGAGTTCACATGGGTAGGATCTGTGTTCCTGCTCCGTGAGGGATACGTCTTTCAAAGTATCCCGCAGACGAGGTGGAGAACACATCCTTCCCATGTGAATTCTCGAGACAGACTGAGAGTTTCCAGCCTTGTGATTGGCTTACCAACAGCCAATCAGGAGCGTCGTAAGGGACTAGCCTAGACGTCAAATGCAACGGCTGATGTTGAATCTACTATAGCTGTTTCAGACAGAGCTGTTTGTGGTGGTAGGTTTCTGTTGACTAACATCAGCTGTCATTACTTGGAACATCGACGTAATGGTGTCTTGTTCTGTCTGATTTTCATCAGTTGTATTTTAACGGAGATCTTTCACATTCACAATTGATTCCTTATCCTCTTTATCTGCTGAGAACGAATAGATTCGCTGAATGGCAGCACCAGTATTTCCCGTGTTCATTTTTTAATTTACTTCTAGAGATCCATAGATCTATTTTTCCAGAGTATTTATACCCCGTTTTCAATGTTTTAGAATTAAAGACAATTTACGTTTTTATATACATACAGACACCACTTACATGTCAGGTACATTCGTAAACCCTGACAGGTTTCGGCTTCATCGCTAAGCCATCTTCAGAGGGCTGATATTATATATATATATATATCTATATATATATATATATATATATATATATATATATATATATATATATATATATATATATATATATATATCCATCAATAGTAATAGGAATTCTCGTTACCTCACAAAAACACACGAATTTCCTATGTGTATATTTATCCCTAGACCTGGTGTTCATTTCTCGCATCGGGTAGTTTTGTTTATGATGGAGCAATCTCCCCCCTTCCTCCCTTTCCCCCTCCTCTCTCTCTTACCCCCCCCTCCCACTCCACCTACCCCACCCCGCCAGGCAATCTTCACTAGATGCCACACTTCTTCTGTAAGATTAAGATGCATGAAAAAGCTGTTTGTGAATGAATGCTGAGATTAGTATTCGTAGTTAATACTCGCGGGATCTTATTTTGTTTGTGTTGCATTTTTTGGTATAAATATTTGATCTTTCTCTCTCTCTCTCTCTCTCTCTCCCTTCAATTCTCTCTCTCTCTCTCTCTCTCGGTCTCTCTCTCTCTCTCTGCAGGCTTTCCTATACTCCTTTTCGAATATGAATATGTCATCATCTATTGCAGTTCTCTCTCTCTCTCTCTCTCTCTCTCTCTCTCTCTCTCTCTCTCTCCTTAACTGGATTTTGTTTATTTCTTTTCGCATGTGAATTTTTCAACTACTGCCGTTTTCTCTCTCTCTCTCTCTCTCTCTCTCTCTCTCTCTCTCTCTCTCTCTCTCTCTCTCTCTCAAATATTGGTTTTGTGTACATAGAAACCAACTGAACGTTCAGTACAATATCTCTCACTGAAACTGCTGATCTGCCACTTTGTCACTCAACTTCTCTCTCTCTCTCTCTCTCTCTCTCTCTCTCTCTCTCTCTCTCTCTCCTCAAAGATTAAAATCGTGGGTACGACCCCTAAAGTGGAGTAAGTCCTTTTTGGTGGTCACGCGAGAGTGAAGTCGTTTAAAAATAAAAATAAAAATAAAAAAAACGTATAAATGAAAAGGCAAAGTCCTTTTGGGGCCGCTGGAATTGCATCCTGGATTCTTTGTATACATTTTTTCGTCCCCAGAGAATTTATCTCCTGCCCAGCTGAGGGAGGAGAGATGGATGAAGAAGAGATAGATGTACTGCTGCGGATAGATAGACAGGAAAGGTAGACGCTCTAGTAAGCAGTCACTTTACAGGTGATGTTGGCTTCCTAGTAGTCCTCTCTCTCTCTCTCTCTCTCTCTCTCTCTCTCTCTCTCTCTCTCTCTCTCTCTCTTCCTAGATAATATTGCACGATTTTAGCTTTCAGCTCTTCCGTTTATCAAGCACGAATCGTATACTTCCAGCTCCTTTCATCAAGGAAATGATGAGTGTTTTATAGAATAGAATATTTAAGCCAAACCGACCAAAAACGCTAGCTGGCACCTATGAGGTCATTCACCGCTCTGAAAGGGAAAATTGACAGTAAGGAGGTCTGCTATGCTAGGTGTAACAGGAAAAACCTCAAAGCAGTTGGACGTGTGAAAGTTCGGATGGAAGAGAGAGAATATGAATGGAGGTACAGTAAAAGGGAATGAAAGGGGCTGCAGCTAGTGGTAAGAGGTTTGAGCGGTTGGACAGCAAGACAAGAGAATGATGACACTACCGGTTCAGTTGAACCAGCAATTTTAATTACGTATGTTTATTCATCGATGTATTCTCTCTCTCTCTCTCTCTCTCTCTTCTGTCATTGTTAACCGTTATTCCTTCTACCCTTTCAATCTCTTTGTTTAAAATAGATTCACATCAACCCTGCATCTGATGTTTAGCCCAGTCCCTTACGACGCTCCTGATTGGCTGTTAATAAGCCAATCTCAGGGCTGGAAACTCTCCTCACTTCTCCTGAGGGATACGTCTTTCAAAAGTATACCTCAGGAGAGGTGTAACATACATCCTGCCCGTGTGAACTCTCGAGAGAGACTGAGAGCTTTGCCCAGCTGATCAAATTCACAGTCATACAGAGCAACTGAATTGTTCAGTGACAGTAGGCACGGAAGCAGTTTATATTCGTATATGATGTGATTGACCTCAATATGGTCTCTCAATTGGACCATCCAGGGAGGTTATACAAACTATACATTATCTGGGTACTAATCACAATTCATGTGTCCGTTTTTTGTCACTGGAAATGGTAGTAGAAACTTTTATTCTTCCCACTGAGCAAGAAATTAACATGAAAGCAATTTGCATGTGTTGGATCCGATCTAAATTTGAACTTATAATCTCTGTCTTCCACTATCTAAGACAATACACAAACTACTAGATTAGTTGAGTACCAGTCCGCGATTCATGAGTGTTTTTTTGTGAATGGTGATGATAGTTCAGTCTTATGGTGTGCCCATTTAGCTACGAACTTAATTGATTTTTGGTATTATATCTCCTCATATTTTGTCTTTTATCATCACAGAACTTTAGCTACGAACTTAATGATTTTCGGTATTAATCTCGTTATTTCTTGACTTTTATCATCACAGAACATTTCATCATAAACAACTCTCTACCTTTTCTGTCTTATCATTAGCTCTTCTGTGAAGGGCTTCTCTCCACACTGAAGAAGAAGAAGAAGAAGAAGAATAAGAAGAGAGAGAGAGAGTAGAGAGAGAGAGAGAGAGAGAGAGATGAGAGAAGAGAGAGAGAGAGAGAGAGAGAGAGAAGGCTGCTATAATGAGAACTGGCTGCAACATGTGGGTGATGTTTCTAATCACAGTTCCTCCCTATTGTGAGCTGCTATGGAATTTCTCTCTCCAGCTGATATTCGTAGCTGGAAGTTCTCCTCAGCTCTCTCGTTAAAAAAAAAAAAAAAAAACAAAAAAATAATAATAATAATAATAATAATAATAATAATAATCTCAGGCTGTTGATTTACTGTCGTTGTGGTGATCAGTTGCTGGATGCGACCTCCAAGTACCTGACCGTCTTCCCCTTCAATTGGGTTGAATACCTGGTTGCCGGACGAAGCTCCTCTGTTGCCAGAGGTTCCATTTACGTTGTTGTCGTTTATTGCCTTCATTTCTTTCCAATCATTGCTGAGTTTTTGCTATTTAACCCATAGCTGGGACCCTACCCCATCAGGTATAGGTACTCATTTACAGCTGAGTAGACTCGGAAATTATGTTACAGATCCTTTCCTAAGGAATCAACGCCGCGGAGAGCGGTCACCCATCCAACGACTGACCAGCCCCAATGTTGCTTAACTTGACTTAAGTCCATTGACGGACCTAACCCACGTCCTCCACGGAGGAGCCTGTGCAAGAAACTTCAGCTACCTTGCAGTAATAAGTGTACGAGCACCACCCTGAGGGAGTGACAGAAAACGATCACGCAAAAGATCTCTGTGGGACTATGGTATCAGAACGGATAGGGTGATACGTGCAAACAGACCAGACGTGACGTTGATTGACAAAGTCAAGAAGAAAGTATCACTCATTGATGTCGCAATACCATAGGACACCAGAGTTTGAAGAGAATTAGAGGGAAAAAATGGATAAGTATCAAGATCTGAAAATAGAAATAAGGATATGGGATATGCCAGTGGAAGTCGTACCCAGTATCATAGGAGCACTAGACACGATCCCAAGATCCCTGAAAAGGAATCTAGAAAAACTAGAGGCTGAAGTAGCTCCAGGACTCATGCAGAAGAGTGTGATCCTAGAAACGGCAAACACATAGTAAGAAAGTGATGGACTCTTAAGGAGGCAGGATGCAACCCGGGAACCCCACACTATAAATACCAGCCAGTCGAATTGGAGGACTGTGATAGAGCAAAAAAAAAAAAATAAAGTAATCATAATAAGTATAATAATAATAATAAATAATAATAATAATAATAATAATAATAAATAATTGTTTTAATAATAAAGTGAATAATAATAAGTAAGCAAAAGAAGCAGACCTTCTTTGAACATGTTTTGTTGAAAAGAAATCAATGGGCCAGCTTTTTCAACGAATTAATCTTATATACGGTCTTTTCAATTCTGATAATTCGTTTCTCTAACTCAGCTAGATTGTTAATCAGAATTCCAGTATTCACATTTGTCATAATTAGGATATCTGTCAAAAATATTTTATCAACAATTATTTTATTACGTGTTTTGTCTTATATCTGTGATGGGTATAGAAATGATAATTAATGCCTCTATCTGTAAACTTTGTCCTGATTTCGTCGTCACGAACGTGGGACGTCAATACCTTCGTGCGAAAGTCAGTCAGTAGTAAACAAAACGACTATAATACATTTTCCTTTTGATCGAATCACATCACAACGCGCCCACGGCCATCCCTCTTCACAGGCGCTTTTTGTTGCAGTAACAATTCAATATTACGCTTCCCTCTTTTCATTTTAAACCTTTCCCGTTTCAATCAGACTTCGAGTGTCGGCGGCGTATTTATAAACGCGCGAAACGGAAAAAAAAATAGGGCGCGAAACAAAAAACAAAACAAGGATATCTCTCTTTGAAATCGAGTAGGCTTTGTTGATTGAAATTCATCTCGCCTCTCGCGAATTGACCGATTGTGTCGGATTGCTTGCGTGCGTGCATGGCGGTTAGAGCTCTCTCTCTCTCTCTCTCTCTCTCTCTCTCTCTCTCTCCCTCTCTCTGGCCTCAAAAGGCCAAATCCATCACGCCTCCGTTGACATAAGCTGTGAATTGTGTACGTATAGTTGCTAGCTGACTTACGTAAGTGGCAACTAGAGAGAGAGAGAGAGAGAGAGAGAGAGAGAGAGAGAGAGAGAGAGAGAAGTAAGCAAGAGTTAACTGGAGATATAATATTAGAAAGTACTGATCATAATCATATGTAATACGTTTACGAAATACTATTATTATGATGCTGTGTACGTATAAAAATGTCAATGGTGTAATAGGTAATACATACGGTTGTGTTGTGAAAAAATCTCTTACAGTATGTTAGATATCTATCTTTCACTCTAGCAATAGAATTACACTTTGTGTCATCGTAATTGCACGGTAATGAGCCCATAACAACCGTTAACTTTGCACGTTGCGACACTGATCTGATGTTCCGATGTTTTTCTCTGGTGACTTCCTTTTGCGACGTCAATATTTCCACGATAATAAGGTCGTGAATTCGTTTAATTATTGGTTTGTTAAGTGGACGCAAAGTCAGTTTTCCTTTCCTTTTTTCCGTAGGATTTTCAACTCTCGCCACCTGATGTGGTCGAGACAGTGTTAAACCTCTGAAGTATGTTATTATTTGCATTATTTCACTAATAATGCGATGACAACCGTAGTATACGTAAGTTACAAGTGATGGAAGCCTATTGGATGACCTTGTGATAGCGTTTTTGTTTTCTTTAAAGGAAAACTATTGACTTGGATATTTGTCTGTCCGTCCGCACTTTCCTGTCCGCCCTCAGATCTTAAAACCTACAGTGACTAAGGGACTGCAAATTGGTATGTTGATCACCCACCCTCCAATCATCAAACGTACCAAATTGCAGCCCTCTAGCCTAGTAGTTTTTATATTATTTAAGGTTATACTTAGCCATGATCATGCATCTGGCACGCTGTAGGATAGGCCAACCACCGGGCCGTGGCTGATACTGCATTATACAGAAGATTCGGTGCATTTTTTCACTCTTTTTAATTTGGCACTGCTCAAAATTCATGCAGGATTTTTAATCTTGTTATGATATTCTCCTATGTTCCCCAATCTGGAAGTATTATGACATTAAGATTGAGTGTTTTTTTTTTGAAAAAAGATTCACGATTTTAATCTTGCCTCGATGCTGTCTTATGTTCTCTTATCTGGAAGCAAATTATATGATCTTAATATAGTTTTTTTTATATATATATATAGCACTGCTAATAATCCATGAAGGATTTGAAACTTGTTATGATACCCAACCCACCGCCATGCTCTCTAATCTAAAAGGAAACTCTATGACCTTAAGATAAAACTGATGTATTTTTTCAAATAATAAATCCTTCACTCTCACGTTTCCATGGCTCTAATTTTCCTTCTTTTCCTTCTGGATTTTTATTCTCTCTCTCTTTCTTTAGATCTCTCTCTTTCAACTCTCGTAATTGCCACACTGTAAGCTGCTTTCATTTGCCTAGAATAATCTATTATCGCTTCTGAGAACGATTGATTTAATATTCCCTTTTCGCCAATTTAGTATGCGTGAAAATTTTCGCGTTTTAATATTATAAATAAAAAATTAATGAGGGAAAATCGTCTCTGGTTTACATTCCGTGAAAAAAAACGGTGTCGTATTTGGGAATTTTAGCGACGGAATGATAAGAGGCAGAGGCTTTGATGTCGGAATATTGCATTAATAGATTAGCGGACTTTCAAAAATGAGCGGGATTCGGATTTCGTCATCTCTTTTGCCATCGAGAGCTGCCGAGAGCGATTTAAAATCCTCCGCTTATGGAAAACGATGTGCTGCGACTGATTGCGGCCGACTGGGGTGGCTTGGGGGGCGGGAGGGGGTTAGGGGGGTTAGGGGGGGGGGGAAATGTTGGGGTCATCGTGATATGATGGGGGTGGGGAGGGGGGTTGTGTGTGGGGGAGGAATTGATGATGAGGATCAAGGCTGCTGGAAACGACGGATTACCATATCTGGCGCGAAAAAGGGTCCCTATTTTTTTTTTTTTTTTTTAATTCTAATCCCTCTAATTATTATTCCTCTTCTTCTTCCTCCGGCTTCCGCTAAACTCCGTAGGTGTAGAGCCATCAGCAGGTACACCTCACGCGGTGTTCCTCAGTGGGCGAGGGTTTGGGTTTGCGTACTTGCCTACCAATCCGATAACCAGGAGGTACGTAAAAGGAATGAAGGGGATTGTGAAGCTATGGACTGAAGGGCCTACAGTGTATCTACATGGTGTACTGACGGCAATAATGCATTTATAGGTCCT
>NC_061091.1:79395306-79422806 GCF_015104395.2 Macrobrachium nipponense | reverse complement strand
ATATATGTGAAGGATAGCATAAATCTTTCCCTATTTTTCTTATGTATTCAATTTCTTGATCCAAATATTGTGGACTGACAATTCGCAATGCTCGTAAAAACATAGAGGAAAAAATTGATATTTTTATATTAAGATGGTGGCCTGAGAAGAAATGAACATAAGTTAAGTTGTTAGTCGGTTTCCTATAAATACTGAATTTACATTGAAATGGTTCTCTATGTATCAAAACGTCTAAGAAAGGGAGGCAATTGTCTTTTTCTAATTCTAGAGTAAACTTAATCGATGGTACCTGGTTATTTAATTTAGAGAGTAAATCATTTACATCAATACCGACAGGAAGAACAGCTAAACAATCATCAACGTAACGATACCACTTTACAGGAATATGAATGATATTAGGTAAAGTAGCGTTGTTTTTCGAAGAATTCCATATACAGGTTTGAGAGCAATGGTGATAAAGGATTTACCCCATTGCCATGCCAAAAATTTGTTGATAAAATTCCAATCACAAATGCACAAACTCGTGAGTGAAATAATGTGACTTATAGGTAGAGGTAATTCATGCTGAGTTAGTTCATTGCTAAGATATAGACTCTATTTTAGAATATCTTAGCAATGAACTAACTCAGCATGAATTACCTCTACCTATAAGTCACATTATTTCACTCACGAGTTTGTGCATTTGTGATTGTAAGTTTATATTCAATGGTGAATTTTATCAACAAATTTTTGGCATGGCAATGGGAAATCCTTTATCACCATTGCTCTCAAACTTGTATATGGAATTCTTCGAAAAACGCTACTTACCTAATATCATTCATATTCCTGTAAAGTGGTATCGTTACGTTGATGATTGTTTAGCTGTTCTTCCTGTCGGTATTGATGTAAATGATTTACTCTCTAAATTAAATAACCAGGTACCATCGATTAAGTTTACTCTAGAATTAGAAAAAGACAATTGCCTCCCTTTCTTAGACGTTTTGATACATAGAGAACCATTTCAATGTAAATTCAGTATTTATAGGAAACCGACTAACACTTAACTTATGTTCATTTCTTCTCAGGCCACCATCTTAATATAAAATATCAATTTTTTCCTCTATGTTTTTACGAGCATTGCGAATTGTCAGTCCACAATATTTGGATCAAGAAATTGAATACATAAGAAAAATAGGGAAAGATTTATGCTATCCTTCACATATATTAGACATTTGTTATAATAAAGCCCACAAAAAGTTTTATACTGAAAACAACACACAGAAAGAAAATTCTAAGAACATTCTCAGTTTGCCTTATTTTAACGGATTTGAAACCATTAAACCATTGTTAAAAGCTTTTAATGTCAACCTTGTTTCTTCCTATAGTAACCACACTAAAAAGAATGTTAATAAAAAATGGCCCCAGAGAAAGCAACAACATAATATATAAAATTCCATGTATGGATTGTCCCTCATTCTACCTCGGACAGTCGAGCAAGGGCTTAGAAGTAAGGCTAAGCCAGCATAAATACTCTGTAAAAACTGGGCAAAATCTAATGCATTATTTATTCATTTAAGTGAAAACAACCACCGAATTAATTGGATTGACAGTCAGTAATGTCACGGTTTAAGAGATGTCTTATCACGAAATCTTTTAGAATCTGCTTTAATACAACTTACTTTTCATTGAAATTTCAATGTTAGTCGTGGCCTTTTTCATTTAGACCCTTGTATCTGTAACATGTTTAAGAATGACCTCAAATATATAATTACTGACTTAAATAAAAATCAGTTGCCTTAGAGTTATTAAAAAAAATTTTTTATTGTAATGTATGTCTGTCATTTTTTGTGATATGGTTTTGTCTACCAGGTTCCGTATAGCTGTCACATATAATCCTTTAATTGTCTGGAGATTGTATCTGAGATGATTGTCTTAAACCTTTAATTGCACCCTTTGTTTATGCTTGTTTGGGAAGGTTTCTTATCTTCCAGGTGTGTCGGATTCTAGGCACTAATCCTTTTATATCTCTATCTGTCAGTTATACGAACCTTCTTGTATTGTCTTTTCTCGTATTTTTGTCAGTAGCTGCTTCAGTAAAGGGCTTTTCAGCCGAAGATCGCAGACTCCTTCGTTTATTTTTCCTTCGTGGCATTTATCTTTATTTTATATAGATATATATATATATATATATAATCATAATAATATATTGGTATATATATTATATATATTATATTATATATATTAAATATATATATGTATATATATATAATATATAATATATATTGTTCCAGGTTAAGTGGCTTTGTTGGAACAAGCGTATTCCGCTGTTTCTTAGTATTGATTATCTACCTGATAACCAGTAACCTGTTCTTCTTTTTTGGGTCATATATATATATATATATAATATATATATATATATATATATATATATATATATATATATTATATATATATATATATATATATATATATATATATATATATATATATATATATCTATATATATATATATATATATATATATATATATATATATATATATATATATATATATATATATGTATATCTATATATATATATATATATATATATATATATATATATATATATATATATATATATATATATATATATATATATATATATATATATATATACTATATATATATATATATATATATATATATATATATATATATATATAGATATATATATATATATATATATATATATTGTCAGGTTTAAGTGGCTTTGTTGGAACAACGCGTATTCCGCTTGTTTCTTAGTATTGATTGTTTGCCTGATAACCAGTAACCTGTTCTTTTTTGGGGGGGTCAAGTGAGTTGACGTGTGTCGGACGATGTCTGATTTTAGTCTCAGTCAGTCAGTCCAGAGGCAGTCAGGTGGACCAGTATGTGGCAGCGTCAGGTACTGGATGCCTGCTTATTTGGCTTGAAGCCGTAGGACGGAGTATGACTTCGAGTTGGAGGTCGGCAGCCTTTGGCCAGCATTGGCGTGTTTTCACCGTCGAGAGGACGACATGTCGAGTGTGACCTCACTGGGCAGCAGCATTGGCGTGTTTTCATCGTCGAGAGGTGTCGAGTGTGACCTCATTGGGCAGCAGCATTGGCGTGTTTTCGTCGTCGAGAGGACGGCATGTCGAGTATGACCTCATTGGGCAGCAGCATTGGTGTGTGTTCGTCGTATGAAGAACGACGTCATGTGGAGTGTCTTCAGTGGGCATCCTTGGTGTATTTCTGTCTGCTGGAAAGCGACATTGCATGGAGGGTAACCTCACTGGAAGCGTGGAGCTGCGTTGATGACCTAGTGTATAGGATTGTCTGTTGTTGCTGTGTCGTAAGCTGTAATCTCCTTAGGTGGAGTGTGACCTTTGTAGGTTGACCTAATGATGCCTTGTTTTGCCTAATTCTCAGAATTGTTTAATAGTCACGCATTTAAGTAAAGTAATGTTTTACTGTTCACTTGTGATGTTTATCATTTCATATTTTGAATGATGATTTTAGTGCCGGTCGTTAACTTTGTATTTGTTTAATTTTGATGCTTGAGTATCTTAATAATTTTGGAGTAATGCTGCTTGTTCATTTGAATGTGCTTAATTTGTGCCTGATTATTTATTTATATAAGGCCTAGGGTTTTGATTAATGATATATTGCCAATATGTTCGCTGTGACCTATTGGAATGTGGAGAAGCAATGACCTGAGAAAAGCTGATGATAGTTTCTGTGGGTGGCGTGAGATAAAACTGCATAGAAAGACAAGTCAATGTACGACAGTTTATGAACTCTTCTCAAAGTGCCTTTGGGAAACTGGTTGCAGCCAGTAATGTAAGGCACTAACGAAATGTGCATTCGTATGTGCGTGTGCCCCTCTTCTGTTAATAATGTATCATATGCAAGTCTATGGTGGATTTGGCATAGAGGCGTCTTTGGAAGAAAGACAAGATGCCGTGGTGCTCTCCGAAGTGGTTTTTTGATAAGTGTGTGAAATAGTCCGGCTGCTTGGGTGAGTTTTGAAACTGTTTTAGCCAAAGAGTGCTTGGTTTATCTATTTGACATTTTTGTGGGAATATTCAATCTTTAATCTCTGATTGTTAAACTTGTGTGTGTACTTACGGGGTGTTCTTATGTCTTTGAAACAGACGGTTCTGGCAAGGAACTATGGGGTGACCGAGGGATTCCGATGGATAATAGACATTTTGGTGTGACTATTTACTGTTTAGACATTTTGATAGTGGGGTAACTTGAATTAAGTTAGTCTGTGAGACCTAATTGTTTTGCTGTTTTTTCGTTGTTAATAAATGTTTATTTTATAATGCAACTCTCTCATTTTGGTTACCTGTTAGAGTGGAGAGAAAGAGGTGAAGAGAGAGAGAGAGAGTATCGCTGTTAGAGGGAGAGAGAGAGAGAGAGCGTCGCTTGGCGAGAGAGAGGAGAAAGAGAAGGTCGCGAACCGTGGTTGTTTAGAGAGATTGTGTATGCCTGACGCTTGGAGTTACATGTTTACCAAAAAAGGAATAATGAGGTTCATAACCTCATTACAGCTGGTGGCAGGCGGTGAAAAAGCGGTATAAAAGGTTTTTTTTTATGCCTGGGAACGCCAATGAAGAGATAGGTGACCACGTTTAAAAAATAAACAGGGGTTTATCGGCTTTAGTGATAGTTTTCGAACGACAAAGCCTTTGTGGGATTGTGGAAAATTGTTAAATTGTTAGTTTTCAGTTACTAAGTGAGAAAAAATGAGAAATATCTATCCGTTAACTGCGCAAAGGGGAGTGGGAAGCATTTTCTTAGACTCAGCATTTTTCCCAGGGAGTCAGCCTAGAAGCAGTTGCAGGCACTCAGTGTGACTCTTGTGTGTAATGTTGAGTGCATTCCCGCGTGTGTCACTGCCGTGTCGTACGTGAATTCCGAGTTCTTTTTGTTCCCATTATGGAGTGGTGAGTGTTAAAGAATATTGTGTATGTTTTTTAAAATATTTCAGTGAAATTTTTTTTTATCTTTCTTTCCCCATAGTAGCAAAGTGACGTGTTTTCTTTATTTGCGCGTGTTTATAATAGACGCATTCGTCTTTGTTTAATATAAGGGTGTATAAAGATGTTTTTTCATGCATGCGAACTGTGCTTGGATAGCATATTTCGCTTGGAGACAAAGCGGCCACTGAATTTTACGGGCTCAGCACATTTCTCCTAACCGGCGCAGGAAGGCGTTGCATGGGAGGGTACTACTGGCCTGCCTAAGAGGGATTTGGCAAGGAGGATGGGTACTAGTGTATACCTTGGGGGGTCACTCAGACACCGTTCAAGGGGGTTGTTTTAACAGGAGGGTGAAACTTTTTTTTTCAATGTGGGTGAACTCCTCCTTCCTTTTTTTTTAATTGTCGGGGTGTCAAGAGACGAATTTGCCCTTGAAAGTGATTTTTCAATGCCAGGACATCAGTTGATTGATTAGTTGATGAAGTGAAATGCCGTACAGTTTCTTTAGAAAAGAGATTTCCTTTCTCTTGGATGAAGGAGAAAAGGAAATAAAAGAGATTTTTCTTTCTCGTGAATGAAGAGAAAATGGTAGTTAACATGCACGGGATGTGTTATCTGTTTTCCTTGTGCTTTGGAAGACACAAAATGGGGAGACACAGATTATTTTTTTTTATTGTGTTGGAGGGATTACTTGAAAATGGTGCCGATGGTGATGCCCGATGCCGTGAATGGTGTTGTATCTGTGTTTGTGATGGCAATGGTGGTATGTCATGGTGTTGCATCTGGTGTTGATTGTGTGCGTTCGCCAATGCTTGTGTATGCAATTTGAATTTCACCCTTACTTGAGATCTTTGCATGGGGATTTGTTACTATGGAGAATTATTATTATTAATAATAATTATTATAGTTATTGAGATGTGTCACGGGAGGGTTGCTTAAGTATAATTATCATTACGGAGACTTTTTTTTTAACAAGAGGTTTGAGATATTTCATGGGAGATTATTTTATGATTATTACAGATAATTATTTATGGAGAATTATTACCATGAATTAATGGGAGAAGTCTTGTCATAATTACTTGTTGAGTTTTTGTAACTTTGGAGAATATTTCAGTAATTCACGAGGATGAGTTTTTGCTGAATCTTGATGAGTCTGACTGAATCTTGGTGAATTGTGTTGAATCTTGCTGAATCTTTGTGCTGAATTCCTGGGAGAATGGATAAGCATTAACATTGGTGATGTTTTTTATACTAATACTAGTGATTTTGCTGATAGTGATACTTCTGATACTGATTTTTTTAAATTTTTTTTTTATACTAATACGTGGGTGTTGTAATGCTATCAAGGGTGGTGAGATCTTTTTTTAATTTGGGAGGAACTAACAACACATTTTTGTTTTGTTTTTCCTTTTTTTTATGAGTTCAGCAGATAATTGCCTGACATCTAGTGAGTCACGGGAGATAGTTAACAATGCCGTTGATTTTTCTTTTCTCCTTTTTTGGAAGTTAGCCATCGCTGACACAAGTTTTTTTTATCATGGGTGAATTTGAGTTTATTTTTTTCTCTCCAGTTGGTGTGTATATTTTTTAATATCTCAGTTCGTGACTTAGAGTCATTGTTCGGGAACGTGTTTGTGTTTCAGCTATTTGATGCTGTAGAGAAATTTACGGGAGAATTTTTTGCATGTTTTGAATGCATACGTAATGGCACTACATTTTTTTTCTCTGGATATTTGTGTTCCAGAAATTGTGAGTTTTCTTGCACAATACCTTTGTTGTATTTGTGACAACTTTGTGAGAGATAGGAAACTTGGCTAAGTTTCTAGTGGCCTATGTCGTAGTGCATAGACACTGTGAATTTGGAGTTCTGTTATAATGAGTTGTGGCACATTGGTGGTTTTTTCTAGTTATAGTTTTTTACTATAACATTGGGTTATTCTCTGGGAGAATTGAGATATATTGTTTGGAGATATAATTGGAGGTATATTAGCTTGGAGTTATAATTTGAGATATATATATTGGGGATATATTTTTTGGCCATTTTGATATTTGCCAATAGTGATGAGAGCTATGTTTAGTTCAATTGTTTTGCAGCCATCCTTGTTGCAAATGGACACATATTTGAAGATATATGGGGCAATATTTGTGAGTGTGTGAGCTAGATGCCTTGAGTGCACATTTTTTGGAGATAGGATTTCATTTTTTTATTATCCTTTTTGGAGATATATTTTTTTGGAGCCTTGTTTTATTCCACATGGAGTATTGGGGAAATAGAGGTAAATATTTTTTATTTGCCGAAATAGAGGTGATTATTCTCTATTCCTGGAGTGGTGGTTTTTTTATTAACATATGGCTATCAGAAATAAGAGAGAATATGGTGGTGTGGTTACTAATTAAATGGAGGAAATATTTTTTTTTCACTGGAGTGCTCTTATTATTAATATGGCGTCACATAGATATATATGGAGCCTTTTTTTGTGGTTATGGAGTTTTCTGTGGCTCTTTCTTTTTTATTTTGTGACTATTTAGAGGCGAGTGGCATTACTACATTGTGGTCCTATGGAGATGCGTGCATTTTTTATGTTCACAAGTATATTATTTTTGGAGGCATATAATTGGGCAATGTCATGTTGAGAGAATATGTCTTCGAGACAAATTTTTTGAACACATTAGTCATATCCTGGAGTTAATTTTGTGAAATGTGTCAGTTAGACCTTCTTCTGTAGAATCATGAGTTTCCAAACTTGTGTGTCTGACTAGACATTTTTGTGACGCTGTTTGAGCACACGTCCGCAGGTGAATTTTTCTGCTGACAAGCGCTGTGCTGTTCCTTTTCCTCTGATGGTGACTGATCAAAGTTTTAGCAATATCTGGAAATGTTGACAATAGCATTTCACAAAAGTGCATGGGTAAGAGTTTTGCTTTCTGGACATGTCAGTCGTTAAAGTTGCGATGTCAAGAAATTCCATAACTTTTACATGAGGCATTTCTTGGGAAAAACGTGTGGGTTATGCATATTATAACATATACTATGTATTTTGTGATTGGGGAAATCTACTTGTGATTATCTTTTTTTTATTTTTCTTTTTTTCCTATGAGAGATGTAATTGGGGATTGAGTTTAAATAGCATTTCTGTTTGGACGGGAGATGTAATTTTTCTGGGTTGTTATTTACGTAAAAGGAAGTTTGACATTAAATCTCATTGTAATTAATTGTATGAGCAGTAAAGGGGTTTTTGCTGTTAAACATTGGAGATTTTTGCTGATCTTGTGGGTTGTTTTAGATATCAGAGCTTGAGAGAACATTTTGGGTCATGGGCTTGTTACGTGATTCTTTTTTTTTTTTCCTTGGGCTCATTATTTTCTTTTCTTTTTTTTTTTTACTTATGAGAACATTCAAGTTTGAAATGTGAGTGCAGAAGTCCGTGGAGTTGCTGTGAGTTTTTGGAGTGTGTGTGCTGATGTGTGAGTTTGGAGAATTGAGTTGGAGAACTTGATGTTTTTTTTCCTTTGAGAGTTATGATAATGACTTATCATTTAGTAGTCATATTAAGGGAGTTAATTGGGAGACGTTCAGTTAGTGTTTCTGACCTTTTGAGATCATTGTTTGATAGAAGTAGTATGTCTGGGCTTAAATCTTTTTCGATTGACCAATGACCTGACTGACATACTAACACACCAAAAGTCGTTTTCCAACGCTAGCAAGACGTCCACCAGCCGTGCAGAGAGGTTGCTGTCGTTTGTCCGTGGGTGATCACGAGAGTTCTACAGCGTGTCTTTTGGATCTGCAGAAGCCGTGAGAAGTCTTCTACAATGAGGGAGGCATTCCATCTTCCTACAGTCTGCTACAGGAGTAACTAGTTGCAGACAAGCAAAGAGGGATATTCAAGAATCCATAATGATAGAAAATTCTAGTGTTAGTTGGAGATAAAAGCGTAACAGACTTTATTTTATAATGCCAGAGACGTGCAGTTATTACTTATATTCTATTTTAAGCCGGCCAATGTGTTTTATATTATATAAAACTATTTTGTTTGACCATTTTGCTAGGCGGGAGCTATAGCATTGGTTAGTGGCCGAGCCGTATAAGGCCTAGGGTTTTGATTAATGATATATTGCCAATATGTTCGCTGTGACCTATTGGAATGTGGAGGAGCAACGACCTGAGAGAAGCTGATGAATAGTTTCTGTGGGTGGCGTGAAGATAAAACTGCATAGAAAGACAAGTCAATGTACGACAGTTTATGAACTCTTCTCAAAGTGCCTCTGGGAAACCTGGTTGCAGCCAGTAATGTGAGGCGCTAATGAAATGTGCATTCGATGTGCGTGTGCCCCTCTTCTGTTAATCATATATCATACGCAAGTCTATGGTGGATTTGGCATAGAGGCGTCTTTAGAAGAAAGACAAGATTCCGTGGTGCTCTCCTTCCGAAGTGGTTTTTTGATAAGTGTGTGAAATAGTCCGGCTGCTTGGGTGAGTTTTGAACTGTTTTAGCCAAAGAGTGGCTTGTTATCTATTTGACATTTTTGTGGGAATATTCAATCTTTAATCTCTGATTGTTAAACTTGTGCGTACTTACGGGTGTTCTTATGTCTTTGAAACAGACTGTGCTGGCAAGGAACTATGGGGTGACCGAGGGAGTCCCGATGGATAATAGACATTTTGGTGTAACTATTTAATGTTTAGACATTTTGATAGTGGGGTAACTTGAATTAAGTTAGTCTGAGAGACCTAATTGTTTTGCTGTTTTTTCGTTGTTGATAAATGTTTATTATAATGCAACTCTCTCATTTTGGTTACCTGTTAGAGTAGAGAGAAAGAGGTGAAGAGAGAGAGAGAGAGAGGTATCGCTGTTAGAGAGAGAGGAGAGAGAGAGAGCAGACGCTGGGAAAGACGAGAGAGAAAGAGAAGGTCGCGAGCCATTGTTTGTTTAGAGAGATTGTGTATGCCTGACGCTCGGAGTTACACGTTAACCAAATGAATAATGAGGTTCATAACCTCATTACATTTATATAACTTTTGCATATAATGATGTAAATGTTCTGTTATCTAATTTTGAAGTAATATTAATTCTGGTACAGACTCATTTTGAGTGATTCAATTTTTTATTTATGCACTATTATGTTGCTTTTAAGTAACTCTATGTATTCACTTATGGATGATCTGACTCATTTGTATAAGGGCATAAATACGTAACTGTAATAAATTAGTTTAAGATACCTTTATTTTGTTTGTTTAGTTCCTCCCTCCGTTGCTGGCTCAACCTCTGCCAGTTTTTCCAGTCCCGAATGTTCTTACTGTACTAAAGAACCTGATGTACCATTGACAGTTCATAACATATGTGTATGTATATATCCATCCCCTATATATATATATATATATATATATATATATATATATATATATTATATATATTAATATATATATATATATATATATTAAGTATATATATATATATATATTTATTAGATATATATATATATATATATACTATATATATATATATGATAATATATATATATATATATATCATATATATATATATATATATATATATATATATATTTATATATATTAATATACTATATATATATATATATATATATATATATATATAATATATATATATATAATATTGTTACATATGGGCCTGGCCTTGACAGAGGCTCCGATACGTAAACAGAAATAGTTGGGGGAGAATAAAGGAAATTTACTTGAACTTACCGTAAAAAAGGATTTATAGTGATAATTTACTCTAGAGGAAAGGTCGCCAGAAACTCAGCTAATTACTTTACAGCTATTTATTTACAAGCGGGCTGCTTAACCGCCAAGGTTAAGTATATGCTACTGGTTCCCCCACGTGGACTTATAATATCTCTCAAGTGGATGATAGCTGGCTCAAAATGGAATTCGCAAAAGCTGGTTTCATAATCTTGGGTAATGCAACACTTGCGGGCGGTTGCGGGCGGAGAGACTTGACACATGACTCAGAGAATCTGGAAAAGGATCCCACCGATTAACAAGATAAGAGAAAAAAGGATTCCTTGCACAAATTTTGATTATTTAGTTCTCTAACACTGGGGAAAAGGAACTTTAATGTTTCACTGAGGTATGCAATGACTTCATTTGTCTGGGACGATCACACAAATGAAGTCAATGCAGTGGAGAGGAAAACAAAGGGATGAGTTCTTTTGATATAGAAGTTTGAATTGGGAAAATGGGGAGTAATTAGGCACTAGGATGTAAGGGACTGGCAATATGCTGTTTCACAAGACGTACCTGGATGCCGTGTTCAGTGGATCTTTGTAGAAAATGCGGCCTGGCATTGTCTCAGGTCTGGGTCTCTTGGCGCGCCAGTACGCCGTTAGGCTTAAGTCTGGGAGGCTGGCTGGCTGGACATTCGTCCGAGGTCACGAACTGCAGTCGTCTGAGGCAGATCACAGGTGTCTTGCCTGGGTGTTGGGGGTCAGCTTAACCCCCCACGAGCAGGGCAAATCATGGAAACAGAACATACAGCCAGCAGAGGGTTCACAGGAAAAGAGCTAAAGATATAGGCCTAAGAAGTACCAGTCTGCCTACATCCTTCCTTTGAGAAACGTCCCTAAAGCTGACAAAAGACTATGTTCTCCCCCATTCCAACAGGAAATGCTCAACTCTGGACGGCTAGCTTTGGTTTCCCGCCCAAATCAGCCCAAAAAAAAACCCCATCAGCTGATATTTGGAGCAATATGGCTGCCGTTTTACAAAGCAAAATAATGAATTAATTACTGGGTAGACAAGGAGTTCAATAAACGTAGCAATATATATACATATATAATATATATATATACTATATATATATATATATATATATATATATATATATATATATATATATTATACTACTTTTACGAATGTGTCCTTATAACCAGGCCGAGTTCTGTTTTTAACTTTCAGCATATATAAATGTTAGGCTCTCTCTCTCTCTCTCTCTCTCTCTCTCTCTCTCTCTCTGTCTCTCAACACCCCGTGTTCCCTTCGCCATTCATCACAATAATTATGTGGCTGAATAATCCTCTCATTATTTGTGTCGCTTATTAATGGTCTCGCTTCTGTTACTACTTAACACCTTTATTTTTTTAGGTGTCCTAAATCCTAGCTTTTTGATATTGTCATTTATTATTCCTCTTATCTTCAACTTTCTACTCAGCACGAGGTTCTCTACGTACGTAGTATAGGAGAAGCGAAGTTTAAAAGGTCATCCAATTATGAATAGGGGCTTGACCTTTGACCTTTCGCGAATAAATGGAGCAAAGGAATGAAGGACGATGGGGTGGCCGGGGCTGAGGAGATAGTTTTGGGGCTCATGTTCTTCCCATGGTAGAGTCAGTGATAGCAAAGTGACCTTTTTTTTTTTCGATCTGTGACCTGGCTGTTTTTTTGGCGTTTTTTTTTTTTTTTTTTTCTTTTTTGGCATTCTGAAGTTTATGCTCTTTATGTATAATATGTATTTATATGTATATATATAATAACTGAATGGTCAATCTCGTTATCATTTTTGGTAGCGATGGACCAAGAGCGGCAGGCAACTGGTAATTGGCAACACATTCTCTCTATCTCTCTCTCTCTCTCGATACCCAATAGCTCTTTTTCCCTCTCTCTCTCTCTCGGTCCTCAATAACTCTCTGGACATGTCTCCCCTCCAGTATCTAAGGTCACCAAATCAGAGTCGTGAATTACAAAAATATGCATTTATTTAAAAGCAAAGTATTAACTGAATAACTCAGATTCTTAACAGAGTAATTGAATGAAATAAGTCGGATTAACCCTTGGTAATTAATCTAACACCAACATTAGTTTAGCCATAACACTAGGCACAGTCAACATAGTAATTAAGTCAGTACACCATTTCTCCAATGAACAATCCCACTCTTCTCCAGAAACATTTCCCCTCTTCCAGAATCGCCTGTTAGAAGACAGGAGAACACTTCGGTAAGCACAAGATCATAATCAAAGATCATAAAAACAGAATATCTCTGAAATAAATATTCAAATACAATTCAGCCACACTTCAGCCAAAATAGATATAATAACACTCACCCATTCAGCCAGTATGCATTGTCACTTAATAAAAACACTTTGGCAGAGCCATCCTGGCTCTGCCTTCTCTCTGTAATAGTCTCCCTTTCATGGTAACAATACATTTCATTATGTAGGGTGAAAAGCGCACACTTACGTACCGAACCCACACTCAATATTCACGTCCACAAACTGCTTGAGACCAGTTTCAAAGTCACCTCTACATCAAGCTCTCATAGCGACAGGACGAGACGCTGATTTGCTAAGACAGCAAGACTTGATCACAACCATCCACCCAAAGAAAGATGCATTAGCATTCCTAAGCTGTCACTCGAACACTCTGCCTCCAGGGAAGTTAAATTGCTGATTCTCTACATTCTAAGAAATGTCATAGCATATCATATTATATATTATTTAAAACATATCATAGCAAATCCCCCTTTTATTTAACAGATTGCTCGGCCACCTCTAAGCTAGCACCAGCCTAGCCACAGCTCACGTAAAACACCTTATACATATAAAAAAAACACATTGGCCGTCTCATTAAACACTATGATGAAAAAATAACTGCACGTCTCTGGCAGTACAACGTCAATCATACACCATTTCGAACAGCTTGCATATGGGCTATAATAACAAATGGTAATGTCTCCTCATCTTGAACTTTCCCACACTCCCGTGTATGTGATTGGTCTGCAGCTGTACAGACACGTGAAACACGCTGAAGAAAGACGATACGCCTCCCCGTGGAACACAGCTGATGACTCCCGTAGCCCAAAAGCGCCGTAAAACCCCGTAGACTCGTAGAAATTCTCGCATGTGGGCAAACATCAGCAATTTTTCTGCAATCGCTGAAGGGCGTCTTGCTAGCATTGGGGAACGATGTTTATGTTGTTGTAGTATGTCATCGGTCAATTAAAGAAAAATTAACTCCAGACATAAATCTGTCAAATAATGACCTCAAAATTCCAAGAAACACTAGCTGAACGTCTCCCAATGAACCCCATTAACATGACCACAGAACTAATTTCTAACTACAACTCGTGAAGGAACTCCATAGGATCGCTAAATCATAAATCATTATCACAACCCCGAAAAGAAAATATCAAAATTCTCCAACCCCAATTCTCCAACAACACAAAAAAAACTCGCCAAATTCACACATTAGCATAACATCACTCCAGAACTTACAGAAATTCTACGGATTTCTGTCATCATATTTCAAACTCACAAACTCTCACAATAAAGAAAAATAATGAGCCAGAGAAAAAAAAAACACGTAACAAACCCAGCCACAGGTTATCACTGAAAATGTTCTCTCAAGCTCTGATATTTAGTAATCCACAAAATCAGTAAGAACTCTACTGTCTAACAACAAAAACCCCTTTTACTGCTTATATAATTAATCTCCATGAATTACAATGTAAACACCCATTTGATCTAATTCACAAACCCCGATAAATTACATCTCCCGTCCAAAATGGGAATGCTATGTAAGCTCAACCCCAATTACAACAAATCTCGTAGGAAAAGAAAAAGAAAAAAACAATAATAACGGTAATAAGTGAACTTTCCCCATTACACAATACATACAATATACATAACCCCGGCATCTCCTCATGAATGCAGTATGTATCGTTACGGAATTTGTCATCACAACAATTTCTCGATCGGAAAACGTCCGGAAACAACCCCCTTACGTAGATACATCTCCGTGAAATGCCAAAATCAGCATCTCTCAGAATAGTGCAAAACTCTGAGTAATCAGCACTGAAGGAAAAGAGTCAGCAACCGGACTTATCACGTCATTATCAGCAAAAATCCACCTGTGAACACGTCAGGTGCTCGAACTGCAGTATAGAAATGTTTAGTCAGACTTGCAACATCAGAAAACCCATGATTCTAAAAAAAAAAGTTCTATACTGACACCACATAAGCACATTTCACAAAATTATCTCCAATGTTGCCCAAAACAAAAAATAGTCCTTCAAAGACATAACTCTCACATGATATTACTCAATTATATAAAACGAATTATCACCTATTTGGGATATAAACTGCGATAAACTCACCACAATTATTGCCGCCAAAAATAATACCCACCTGGTGAATATAAAAATGCAACATCTCCATAGGGACTCATAAAACTGCAACATGGTAATGCCACTCAAATATATCACCATACTAATAATAATACCACTCCGGTGATAAAAATAATTCCTTCCATTTCATTAATAACCCCATGTGGAATAAAAACAATTCTCCAAAAATGATTATTACACTCCAAGCAGGTTAATCAAAAATGAAACTCCATCCCCAAAAAAATGCCCTCAAAGCATCTAGCTAATACGCTCAAAAATATTGCCACATATCTCCTCTCACAAAGGTTTTTTCCATTTGCACCAAAAAATGGCTGCAAAAATAATTGAACTAAAACATAGCTCCTCACACATAGGCCTAAACTATGGATTATTTCCAAAAATATCAAATGGCCAAAATATTATATCTCCAGTTCTCCAGTAAAATAACCCCGAAAAGCCTCTCTAAGGAGCTCAGTGTTACACTCTCTGTTTAGCATAACTGCTGGGAAGGGCAAAAACTTGGCAAATAAAATTGCCCAGGAAATTCTAAAAAAAATCATCAGTGTGCCATATCTCATTACAAGAGCTCCAAATTCAAAGTGTCTAAGCAAAGACTTCCCCATATTCACTACGGGCACTGGCCACTAGAAACTTAACCAAGTTTCCTATCTCTGGCAATGTTGCAACAAACACAATTGTGCAAGAGGCCAACAATTTCCGGAACACAAATATCCAGAAAAAAAATGTAGTGCCATTATGTAGACATTCAAAAATGCAAAAAAAAAAAAAATCCCATAAATCTCTTTGCATCACCAAACGGCTGAAATTATAAAAAACACATTCCCGAACAGGTGCTCGTAGTCACGATGTGAGATATTAAAAAAATTCACACAAACTGTCCTGAGAGAAAAATGAATTCAAAGTCGCCAATGATAAAAAAAAAACTTACGTCAGCAATGGCTAACGTCTAAAAAGGGAAAAGAAAAACTAATTGCACTGTTAACTATTTCCCGTGACACCTGTAACACTGTGACTTACGTAGACTTCAAGTAATTATCTGCTGAACTCATAAAAAAAAGAAAAATAAAAAAATGTGTCGTTAGTACCTCCCATATTCGCACAAAAAAATCACCACCCTTAATAACATTACAACACCCATGTTAGTATAAAAAATAACACCAATATCACCAATATCAGTACTCGCTAGTATCACCAAAATTCACCAGAATTGCTATCATCAAATTCACCAAAATTCACCAGAAATTGATATCACCACCCATAAATTATTGTCACCATCCCCAAAAATCTTACCACCATGACTCCAACAGAATCACCATAAATATCTCCAGTAATGATAAAAATCCTCCATAATAATTTCACTTAAATATCCCCCCATGGTAATTCTCCATAGCAATTCTCTGTAAAATATCTCCAGTAAGGCATTAATATTGCTAGTCCCCAGTATTCATCACCACCTGCCACACCCCCATAACTCCATATCATTACCACTCATCACTCCCCGGTATCATCCACCACTTAACAACACCAGGCACCCATCTATCACTAATGGCATCACCATTTGACATCACTAGGTGCAACACAAATCATCACCACTTGACATCACCAGTCATTACCAATGGCACTTCCCCAGTCATCACCATTCTAAAATAATCTCTGTATCCCCAAATAAATCCCCATTACAAAATAATCTCTGTATCCCCGTTATAATTATGCCCTTTAACATTGCGTAAAGGCATTCTCCAAAGCATGAGGAAAACTTGCACCACATATATATGCATTTCATTTCATTTTCTCTTCACTTAAGAGAAAGGACAAAAATCTTTCTAAAAGAAACCCTACGGGATCTCACATCATCTCCCAGTAGCTATCAGCTGATTTCATGGCATTGGAAACTTTCCTATTCAAGGCCAAACTTCACCCCCATTACCCCGACACAAAGAAAAAAAAGTTCACCCTCCCGTTGCCACTACCCCATGGAAGACACTAGCCTCCCTTAGACACTACCCCTTGGTCGCTCAGCAAAAATTGCTCTGAGTGCGTATACATGCAGCGGCCGCTGTTTCTGTTTCTGGTTTCGATTTCTGAGGGCCAAAAAAATGTAATCCAAGCATCCCCAAGAAACTGAACTGCATGTATGTATGAAAAACCTTCACACATATACATATGTGTCAAAACCAAGATTAATATCTCCTTAACATGTGCCAAGGAAAAAAAAAATTCACATTCTGCTACCCCATGGAAAAAAATGGTACTGTGAACTGATTCCTAACTCAAGAAATGATTCATACACAAAGGCAAAAAATAATAATATCACACTCACGGCTTCAATGAGAGAAACCCCCAACCCACCAAACTGAGTGCGCTTCTATAAACACGTGAATACACATGTACTTGTATTCGAGCGAGAAAACAGTGGCAAACGCGCACTCAGAAGTCCAACAGAGTAACAGATAGCTCGCAATGTCTCGCGACGGATGAATATGCTGACCCTAGTTCAATTCTTCCCTCCCAGTACCACATCCAATGGCTTACCCATTAATTGAACTCTAACACATTCCCGCAACCAGACTCTCTGAAAACAGCATCTTATAGCTGCTATTAATCTCACAAAAGGCTTAATACGTTCAAACACCGCTTGCCACCCACTAATAACGGGATGGTCAATCTGTTATCATTTTTGGCAGCGATGGACCAAGAGCGGCAGGCAACTGGTAATTGGCAACACATTCTCTCTCTCTCTCTCTCTCTCTCTCTCTCTCTCTCTCTCTTCTCTCTCTCTCTCTCAGTCCTCAATAACTCTCTTGACATGCCTCCCCTCCATTATCTATGGGTCACCAAATCAGAGTCGTGAATTACAAAAATATACATTTATTTAAAAAAGCAAAGTATTGACTGAATAACTCAGATTCTTAACAGAGTGATTGAATGAAATAACTCAGATAACCCTCAGTAATTAATCTAACACCAACATTAGTTTAGCCATAACACTAGGCATAGTCAACATAGTAATTAAGTCAGTACACCATTTCTCCAATGAACAATCCCACTCTTCTCCAGAAACATTTCCCCTCTTCCAGAATCGCCTGTTAGAAGACAGGAGAACACTTCATTAAAGAAAAGCACAAGATTATAATCAAAGATCATAAAAAACAGAATATCTCTGAAATAAATATTCAAATACAATTCAGCCACACTTTAGCCAAAATAGATATAATAACACTCATCCATTCAGCAGTATGCATTGTCACTTAATAAAAACACTTTGGCAGAGCCATCCTGGCTTTGCCGTCTCTCTGTAATAGTCTCCCTTTCATGGTAACAATACATTTCATTATGTAGGGGGGAAAAGTGCACACATACGTACAAACCCACAATCAACATTCACGCCCACAAACTGCTTGAGACCAGTTTCAAAGTCACCTCTACATCAAGCTCTCATAGCGACAGGACGAGGCAATGATTTGCCAAGACAGCAGTCTTGATCACACCACCCACAGAAAGATGCGTTAGCATTCCTAAGAAACGTCATAGCATATCACATATAAATTATTTAAAATAAAACATCATAGCAAATCCCCCTTTTATGTAACATATATAATCATATTTTATTCTTTGGAAGCTTCATTTTCAAGTCAATAGAACCTTTGGTGGGCATGTTCCATATGAATAGGGTTCATCTTATGTATATAATAATAATAATAATAATAATAATAATAATAATAATAATAATAATAATAATAATAATAATAATAATAATAATAATAATAATAATAATAATAATAATAAATATTCTTTGGATGCATGAATTTCAAGTTAATAGCCCCTTTGGTTCGCTTGTTCCATATGAATAGGGTCCATATCCCATATATACAATGACAATAATATATTCACCAACACATTTCCACGAGACCTCACTCACCAGCGTGGACTAATAATAACAGATGGAAACACGCATCAACTTAGCCACGAGGACTTTTACTGAGAATGTCTTATAAAAGAGACAACAACCGGCTGGAGGAGGAGATGTCTCTGTTGAACCTTGGCCAGACAGAGGGCGCTTCTCACAAAGGCTGCTACGATCGCTTGTGGTGTTTAGGGGGTGAGTGAGAATTGACTCATCAGTGGAAAGGAAACTTTGGGGCAGAATCCGACGTCAATCGCTCTGGATGGCCAAGGGAGAGAGAGAGAGAGAGAGAGAGAGAGAGAGAGAGAGAGAGAGAGAGAGGATGAAGGAAGGAAGGAAGACCTTTTAGAAAGTTTTGATTGCTACCATTTAGGATGGAATAAGTGAGGCACGAACAGGGTGAAAGAGAGACAGAGAGAGAGAGACGGGACAAAAAGACAAAAAGATAGACAGATAGTGAGAGAGAGAGAGAGAGTGAGAGAGAGAGAGAGAGAGAGAGAGAGAGAGAAGGATGAAGGAAGGAAGACCTTTTAGAAAGTTTTGATTGCTACCATTAGGATGGAATAAGTGTAAGGAACGAACAGGGTGAGAGAGGGAGAGAGAGATGGGACAAAAAAGAACAGACAGATAGAGAGAGGTAGAGGAAAAGTGTGTGTGTGTGAGAGAGGAGAGAGAGAGAGAGGGAGAGAGACGGGAACAAAAAGACAAAACAGATAGAGATATATAGATGAAAAAAGAGTGAGGAGAGAGAGAGAGAGAAGAGAGAGAGAGAGACGGGACAAAAAGACAGACAGTAGGGAGAGATAGAGAAAGAGAGAGAGAGGAGATAGATTGAGGTCGAGAAAGAAATTTCTACTGACAGACACAGAGAGAGAGAGAGAGAGAGAGAGAGAGAGAGAGAGAGAGAGAGAGAGGAGAGAGAGGGGGCAAAGACGACAGATAGAGAGAGATACAAGAAGAGAGAGAGAGAGGAGATAGATTGAGGGCGAGAAAGAAATTTCTACACAGACAGGCAGAGATATAGAGGGGGGGAGAGAGAGACAGAGAGAGGTTGAAGAGACAGGGACAGAAAAAGACAGAGGTAGATAGACACCAACTAAAGAAAATGCCAAACTGGAAAGCCCCAGGTCCTGATGAAGTCCATGTTTTAGGGCTTGTGCCTTGTATGATAAGGCGCCCTATGAGGTAATGTTAGACTTGCGATAATCTTACGCTAAGTCGGTTGGTATTGCACTTCCTCTTCAATGGAGTGTCTTAGGGTTTGTAGATCACTACGAAGTCGGTATTATCTTCTTGTTTATGACGACGATGTGTTAAACTCATGATGATTCGGTGAGGAGGTTCTTGTAGAAAACACGAAGTATAAAATATATATTCTTCTGAAGTTTTACATGGTGAAGATCAGGTATGATTGTACAAGTCTTCTAATAACGATAGCTTGATCGCTTCTGCCAATGATGATGGCTACTTCTATTCTCTCTACATGATAAAGCTTAGGTAAAGAGATACAGTCTTCTAATGACGATAGCTAACTCTATTCTGCCTTTCTACCATCTCTGTTACAAGTTATGAAGGAACAGACAGTAGTTCGAACATATGAACATACAATCAGATGACATAGTTTCATACGAACATACAATCAAAATGAGATCACGCTACAGATCACGTAGGCCGTTTGAATTATAGGTCGCGGTAGTTGTCTCAAGCAGGGAGCTTGGACTAATGTTTATAAACAATTGAATGACTACAGGTGACGGCATGTTATCTTAGCCTACTTTTATTGTATACGTCATCTTTAGCGTCTCTAGTCTGATCACATTCCTGCAAGCAATCTGGTTGACCTCTTTAGTTTTAGTCTTTTATATATATGGACTAACATTCCATAATTTTTTATTATGTAACACTTACATTAGCTCGGTCAGCTACCAAAACCAACTACTGAATATTACTCAAACTTGACTTGCATTTGACTTATAGGAGTGTGATACAGACACTATGTGAAAATAGAAAGTACTTATAAGTAAAAAAAAAAATCATGGTGTACACAAATACAGATTCAAGTAATAAAATATTTAGACATAATATGCTATACTATTCGTAAATAATAGTGATCACGTGATATATACTGATACAGTTTTTCACTTCATCTCTTTAAGATACATATGCTACAGAAAATACTAATGTTACTCTGATAATCGCATAGAATGAAGATTAACATGATAAAAATCATATTTAAACTGATAAAAAATTTCATATATGAATTGATAAAAATTATTAATGTTTATGCTGATTGATTCGTTGATTTTTATGCTAAATGTTATATATCTGATTCATTAATCCATATAACTAACTCATATATAACTGCAGATATTGGTAAGATAAAAGGTAACAGATTGATTATAGGCTACCTGATTTGTTTATACATATGTATATGGATTCATATTAATGTGATTAATATATGTGCACTTTAAATAGATTCCTATTGCGTACACGCAAAGATATATTTCGATTCTGTTATTTATGATCATTTATATGTAAGACATAGGGTTTTGATTAATTAATATATTGTTCGTACGTTCTCTGTAACCTATGGAATGTGGAGGAGACAGTGCAGAGATAACGACCTGAGAATAGCTGATCAATGAGTTTCTAGGGGATGGCGTGAGATAAAAGTGCTTAGTTCAGGAAGTCAATGTACGACAGTTTATGAACTCTTCCCAAAGTGCCTTTGTGAAACTAGATGCAGCTAGAACCGCGAGGTGCTAGCGACTGTGTGTTCGTATGGTGCGTGTGGCGCCTCTCTGTTAAAAGCGTTCATACCCAAACCTATGGGAGGGATTTTGACAGAGGGCTTCGAGTCATAGGCAAAGATGCCGTGGCATTCGCCGGGGGAGTTTTTTGTGACAGTGTTTAGTGCCCGGTTGGAAATGGGTAAGTGTTACCTTTACTTTAGCCAAAGGGGTGGCTTGTTTGATATCTTGTAAGATGTTCCATCTTATTAACTTTGTCTTTGAACTTGTGTGTGTACTTACCGGGATGTGTTCTGTATCTTTGACAGACGGTTCTGGATTTCGGTGGGACAAAAGAGTTCCCAGGACTTTTGGGTGACTTGACAATGAGTTGTTTTAAGTTAGTCTGTAAGACTGGATTACTTAGTTAATCGACCTAGTTATTCTTGTAAATAAACGTTATGTTATGGTGCAACTCTCTCATTTTCATTACCTGTTAGAATGGAGAAAGAGAGAGAGAGAGATAGAGAGAGAGAGAGAGAGAGAGAGAGAGAGAGAGAGAGAGAGATGGGGTGATTGCCGGGAGAGAGAGAGAGAGAGCCTGTGTGTGTAATGGAGTTATGGGGTCTGCCTTCCGTTTCGTGTCCACGCTTACCTGATGAATACTGGGGGTTCTTTTCCCCCATGTTTTATAGTGGTGGCAGACGGTTAAAGAGGGGATATGAAAGTTTTCTTGCTTTTCTATGCCTAGGAACGCCAATGTAGAGATGGTTGGCCAGTTAGAAAAAAAGGGGTAGAGAAAATGTCCGTCCGTGAGATGGGGGGATGAGGAAAGATTTTCTATTAGGGTCATCAAATTTGCTCGTACCGAGATTCTTCAGGGTGGGAGTCGTGAGACAAGCAACTCAGTCTAGTTCATGAGTGAGTGTTGCTAGGGGTCATCTCACCGGTCGCATTTGTATTGTGCCGACGAGATTTACGCGTTTTTACGAAGAATTTCGAGTTCCTTTTGTTCCCATTATGGAGTGGTGAGTGTTAAACTATTGTTTTTGAAGGAGTGGGGGGAAATATTTCAGGGTTATGGGATTGGTTCAAGAGGTCAATAATTTTTCTTGTCTTTGCCCCATAGTGACGTGTTTTCTTTATTTGCACGTGTTTGTAATAGACGTATGCATTCGTCTTTGTTTAAAACATAGGAGTGTATTTTTCTATGCATGGGAACTGTGCTTAGATAAGCATATTTGGCTTAGAGACACAGAGCGGCCACAATTTTACGGGCTCAGCATATTTCTGCTAACCGTCGCAGGGAGGCATTGCATGGCGGGATATTGCAAGGGGGTATGGCCTGCCCCCGGGGGATAGTAGCATGGGAGGTACCACTAGCCTCACTCGAGAGATAGTGCAGGGGAGGGTATTGCGAGATGGGGGATACTACTGGTATGCCTCGGGCTGTTCTGCCGCTTGACTGAGGGGTTGTTCTCAGGGGGGGAGAAATTTTTTTTTCTCAGTGTGGGTGAACTCCCCCTTTTCCTTTTTTTTTCTTTGTGTTGGGGATGGATTTGGCCTTGACATTGGATGCTAAGATATCAGCTGATTGATTAGTTGATGAAGTGAAATGCCCGTAGAGTCTTTTTTTCAGAAAAGAGATTTTTTTTTTCTCTCTTGGAGGAAGAGAAAAGGAAATAAAAAGCGAATTGAAATGCATTATATGGGAGTATGTTTTCTTTGTGCCTTGAAAGACACAAATATGAGGGGGATACACAGATTATTTTTTTTTATTGTGTTGGAGAAATTACTTTGAAACTGATGCGATGATTGTGTTGTATCTGTGTTGTGTGGCAATGGTGTTATGTCATGGTGTTGCATGCTGGAGAAATTGTATGTCTTAGGATTCAGCAAGACTAGTATAAGCTATTTTGAATTTCACCTTTACTTGAAATTTTTGCAAGAGAATTATTGCTATGGAGAGTTATTATTATTATTATTAATAATTATTATACTTGAGATGTGTCACGGGAGGTTTGCCTAAGTATAATTATCATTACGGGAGAATTGTTTTACGAGAGATTTGAGATATTTCATGGGAGATTATTCAATAATTATTACAGATAATTATTCAGGGATAATTATTACAATGAATTAATGGGAGAAGTCTTGTCTTGTGTTAATTATTTGTTGAGTTTTTGTAACTTTGGAGAATATTTCAGTGATTCACGGGGATGAGTTTTGCTGAATCTTGATGAATCATGACTGAATCTTGGTGAATTGTGTGAAATTTTGCTGACTTTTGAGAATGGACAAGCATTAACTTTTGGTGATAATTTTTGTACTGATACTGATGATTTTGATGATAGCAATTTTTTTTTGGTGATTTGTGATAATGATACTTCTGATACTGATTTTTATGTACTAATACTGGGTGTTTTAATGCTGTCAAGGGAGGTGAAATCTTTTGTGATTATGGGAAGAACTAACAACACATTATTTTAGTTTTTTTTCTTTTTTTTTATGAGTTCAGCAGATAATTGCTTGGCATCTGGTGAGTTACGGGAGATAGTTTAATGGTGCCGTTGATTTTCTTTGTTTTCTCCTTTTTTTTGGAAGTTAGCCATCGCTGACACAAGTTTTTTACAATGAGTGTAATTTGAATTTGTTTTTTTCTCTCCAGTTAGTGTGAATATTATCTCAGTTCAGACTTAAAGTCATTTTAAGAGAACGTGTTCGTGTTTTAGCTCATTTGATGCTATAGAGTAATATAAGGGAGAATTCTTGCATGTTTTGAATGCATACGTAATGGCACTACATTTTTTTCTCTGGATATTTGTGTTCCAGGAATTGTGAGTTTTCTTGCACAATACCTTTGTTTGTATTTGTGACAACTTTGTGAGAGATAGGAAACTTGGTTAAGTTTTCTAGTGGCTTATGTCGTAGTGCATATGGAGAAGTCTTGGGTAAGACTGTGAGTTTGGAATTCTGTTATAATGACTTGTGGCACATTGGTGATTTTTTCTAGAATTTTCTAGACAGTTTTATTTGCCGAGTTTTTGCCCTTTTTTTTAGCAGTTATGCTAAATGGAGTGAGTTTTTATAGTTTTTACTATAACATTGAGTTATTCTCTGGAGAATTGGAGTTATAATTGAGATATATTATTTTGGAGAGATAATTGGAGGTATATATTATTTGGAGTTATTTTGAGATATAATATATGGGAGATATGTATTTTTGGCCACTTTTGATATTTGCCAATGTGGTATGAGCTATGTTTAGTTCAATTATTTTGCAGCCATCTTAGTTGCAAATGGAGACACATATTTGGAGATTATGGGGCAATATTTGTGAGTATGTGAGTTAGTTGCCTTGAGTGCACATTTTTTGGAGATATATTTTTTTGGAGCCTTGTTTTGTTCCACACGGAGTTATTGGGGAAATAGAGGTAAATATTTTGTATTTGCCGAAATAGAGGTGATTATTCTCTATTCCTGGAGTGGTGTCTTTTTTCTACTGACATGTGGCTATTGGAGAAATAAGAGAATAATATAAGGGGGTTGGTTATTACCAACCAAAATGGAGGAAATATTTTATAACCGGAGTGGTGTTATTATTGATATGGTGTCTCATAATGGAGTTGGAATTAATCTTGGGCGGGGGTGACTCTCTTTTTTTGTGGTTATGGGAGTTTTTTTGAGCAAAGAGAAGATTTTTGTGGTTGTCTTTTTTGATTTATTTCGTGACTATTTAGAGGCGAATGGCATTACTGCATTAAGAGTCATTTGGAGATGTCGTGCATTTTTCATGTTCACAAGTGTGTTATTCTTGGAGAAATATATTTGGGGAAAAAGTCATGTTGAGAGAATAAGTCTTCGAGACAAATTTTTGAACACATTAGTCATATGCTGGAGTTAATTCTTGAGAATCATGAGTTTCCAAACTTATGTGCTGACTAGACAATTTTTGCGCTGTTGTTTGAGCATGCGTCCGCAGGCGATTTTTCTGCTGACAAGCGATGTGATGAGCCGTGTGCTGAGCGTGTGCTGGATTCTTTTCTTCTGATGGTGATAGATCAGATTTTTTGCAATATCTGGAAATGTTAGCTATAGCATTTCACGAAAGCGCATGTGTGAGAGTTTGCTTTCTGGCAAATTCCATAACTTTACATGGAGCATTTCTTGGGGAAAACGCGGGAGCTATGCATATTATACATATTATGTATTTGTGATTGGGGAAATCTACTTGTGATTATCTTTTTTTTATTATTTTTCTTCCTTTTCCTTATGAGATATAATTTTGGGGATTGAGCTTAAGTAGCATTTCTTTTTTGGAGGGGAGATTTGATTTTACCGGGAGGTGTGATTTTTCGAAGGTTGCTATTTACGTAAGGGGGGGGGTGGGAGTTTGACATTAAGTCTCATTGTAATTAATTATTGAGCAGTAAAGGGGGTTTTTGCTTAAAAGTTGGGGATTTTTACTGATTTTGTGGGTTGTTTAAATATCAGCTTGCGAGAATATTTTTGGGTCTGGGTGTTACGTGATTCTTTTCTTTCTTGGGCTTGTTACGAATTTTTTCTTTTTTTTTTTGTGAGCACATTCGAGTTCGAAATGTGAGTGCAGAATTCCGTGGAGTTGCTGTGATTTCTGAGTTGTGTGTGTGCTGATGTGTGAGTTTGGAGAATTGAGTTGGAGAACTTGATTAGTAGTCATATTAAGGGAGTTAATTGGGAGACGTTCAGTTAGTATTTCTGACCTTTTTGAGATCATTGTTTGATAGAGGTAGTATGTTTGGGTTAATTTTCTTAGATTGACCAGAGACCTGACTGACATACTAACGCCCAAAAGTCGTTCCCCGACACCAGCAAGACGTCCACCAGCCGTGAAGAGAGGTTGCTGCCATGTTGTCCAGGGTGATTACAAGTATTTCCATGATGGGTGATCGAGAGAATTCTACAGCGTGTTTTTTTTGGGGGAATCTACAAGAAGCCGTGAGAGTCTTCTACGATGAGGGAGGCATTCCGTCTTCCTACAGTTGCTACAGCCTGCTATAGCCTGTTGCTGTCTGTTCAGCTACTTGCAGACAAGCGAAGAGGGATATTCAAGAATCCTAATGCAGAAAATATGAGAGAAAATGCGTTTTGTGTTATTGGGAGATAAAGCGTGATAAGACTTTATTTTATAATGCCAGAGACGTGCAGTTTTTCTTATATTTTATTTTAAGCCGGCCAGTGTTTTGTATTAAAGCAATTTTGCTAGGCGGGAGCTAGCATATAGGTGCGAGGCCGAGCAATCTGTAAGACATAGGGTTTTGATTAATAATATATTGTTCGTACGTTCTCTGTAACCTATGGAATGTGGAGGACAGTGCAGAGATAACGACCTGAGAATAGCTGATCAATGAGTTTCTAGGGGATGGCGTGAGATAAAAGTGCTTAGTTCAGGAAGTCAATGTACGACAGTTTATGAACTCTTCCCAAAGTGCCTTTGTGAAACTAGATGCAGCTAGAACCGCGAGGTGCTAGCGAACTGTGTGTTTGTATGTGCGTGTGCGCCTCTTTCTGTTAAAAGCGTTCATACCCAAACCTATGGGAGGGATTTTGACAGAGGGCTTCGAGTCATAGGCAAAGATGCCGTGGCATTCGCCGGGGGAGTTTTTTGTGACAGTGTTTAGTGTCCGGTTGGAAATGGGTAAGTGTTACCTTTACTTTAGCCAAAGGGGTGGCTTGTTTGATATCTTGTAAGATG
>NC_061091.1:79385822-79394806 GCF_015104395.2 Macrobrachium nipponense | reverse complement strand
ACCGTGAGAACATATTCAAAAATATGAAAAGCGGAAATGAAACAGATGTGGTTTATTTAGACTTTGCAAAGCTTTTGACAAAGTAGACCATAATATATTAGCAAAGAACAAATTAGAAAACCCAATATCGTAGATAAACAGTAGGAAGATGGTTAAAAGAATTTTTACACAACAGAAAAACAGATAGTTATTGCAAACGATGAGAAATCGGATGAAACCAAGGTAATATCCGGTGTGCCACAAGGTACGGTGCTAGCTGCAATATTGTTTGTTATTATGATTGAAGACATAGACAGTAATGTTAAGGATTCGGTAGTGAGTAGTTTCGCTGATGACACAAGAATAAGTAGAGAAATTACTTGTGATGAAGATAGGAACGCTCTACAAAGAGACCTTAACAAAGTATATGATTGGGCAGAGGTAAATAGGATGGTATTTAACTCTGATAAATTTGAATCAATAAATTATGGAGAGACAGAGAAGGAAAGCTATATGCATATACGGGGACCTAATAATGAGACAATCACAAATAAGGAAGCAGTTAAAGACCTTGGTGTGATGATGAATAGGAACATGTTATGCAATGATCAAATAGCAATTCTGTTGGCAAAATGTAAAGCAAAAATGGGAATGTTGTTACGGCACTTCAAAACAAGAAAAGCTGAACACATGATTATGCTTTATAAAACATATGTTCGTAGTCCACTTGAATATTGCAATATGATATGGTACCCACACTATCAAAAGGATATTGCACAAATAGAGAGTGTACAAAGGTCCTTTACAGCTAGAATAGAAGAAGTTAAGGACCTAGACTACTGGGAAAGACTACAATCCTTAAAATTATATAGTCTAGAAAGGAGAAGAGAACGCTACATGATAATTCAGGCATGGAAACAGATAGAAGGAATAACAGAAAATATCATGGAACTAAAAATATCAGAAAGAGCAAGCAGAGGTAGATTATGTGCCCAAAACTATACCAGGAAAAAATAAGGAAAGCACAGGCACATTAATCCACTACGCACCAGCATCGATAATGCAGCGTCTATTCAATGCGTTGCCAGCTCATCTGAGGAATATATCAGGAGTGAGCATAGATGTGTTTAAGAATAAGCTCGACAAATATCTAAACTGCATCCCAGACCATCCAAGATTGGAAGATGCAAAATATACCGGAAGATGTACTAGCAACTCTCTGGTAGACATTAGAGGCGCCTCACACTGAGGGACCTGGGGCAACCCGAACGAACTGTAAGGTCTGTAAGGTAAGGTAAGGTCTCTCTCTCTCTCTCTCATATATCTATGGGACCATGTATTTGTCCTCTCTCTCTCTCTCTCTCTCTCTCTCTCTCTCTCTCTCTCTCTCTATCTATGGGACCCATGTTTTGTCCTCTCTCTTCTCTCTCTCTCTCTCTCTCTCTCTCTCTCTCTCTCTCTCTCATATCTATGGGACCATGTATTTGATCCTCATCTATTTGTCTCTCTCTTTCTCTCTCTCTCTCTCTCTATATCTAAGAGACCATGTATTTGTCATCTCTCTCAATCTCTCCCTTATATGAAAAGGACCATGCATTTGTCATCTCTCTCTCTCTCTCTCTCTCTCTCTCTCTCTCTCTCTCTCTCTTCTCTCTCTCTCTCTCATAGAATGAAATCTACTTACAACACAAAGCACGAAATATACAAATGACCAAATACTTCTCTCCTTCCTCTTCCCCTCTCTCTCTCTCTCTCTCTCTCTCTCTTCTCTCTCTCTCCTCTCAAAAAATAGGAAAAAAAAAAATGAAAAATCGACTTCAACACAAAGCACGAATAATACATGATTCCAAATACTTCTCTCTCTCTCTCTCTCTCTCTCTCTCTTCCGGAGCAGTGATTACACGTTCACGCCCCAGATATTATTAGCTTTCGTCCCGCACTTCGGGTGTTGTTTCTCCTGACAGGTAATCAATGACACCTTTGCGTGGCTGTGACATATTTGTCTCTGTCTCTGTCTCTGTGTGTGTGTCTATCTCCTCGCATACACACGCATACACAACAACACGAACACGCACACACACACACACACACACACATAAATCCATTTTGCAACCACAGTATTATCTCAGGGACCAGCATTTGACATACACACACACACACAACACATACAAGCATACAATTCATTTAGCAGCAGAAAGAGTATCTATGCCTGGACCCAAGAATTTTTTTTTTTTCTCTCTCTCTCTCTCTCTCTCTCTCTCTCTCTCTCTCTCTCTCTCTCTCTCTCTCTGTCATACGCATAAGCTCACAAACAAACAGAAAATTTATTTTTCAACACAAAGAGTATTATCTATGGGTCCAGGTATTTGTCATTTCTCTCTCTCTCTTTAAGGTATGTCACAACTATGAAATATATGGTAAATGTGCATACTTAGATGGATATGAGGATGATTGCAGAGATCTACATCCAAAAATATGCAAAAACCTAAAAAGAAGGAAAAGGATGTAAGTTCGACAAAAAAATGTAAATATATGCACCCTGTAGCCATGAAAAATAATCAAATAAATAACCAATTAAGCAATAAAATCCAAAATAAGAAAGAAACAAATAAAGAGAGGAATGAAGAATATCAGGTAAAAGAAAAAAGCAACAAGCCATCAACGAGATATGCAGAGGTGCCAGCAAAAAATTTCAAAATGCATCAGCTCAAGATTCTGATCAAAGAGATAATAACTGTTTTTATTATGCAAGGGGTATATTGCAGATATGGAGAAAATTGCAGATTCAGACACAAAATGAATAATTATGATGAAGGAAGAACAAATATTATGGAAAAGTTGGATTTTTTTAATGTCAGAATTTCTGGAAATGAAAAAAAGAACAACATACCAGAACAGGAAAGAGACATGGGAAAATCCTTATTATTACCAATATTAAATGAAGGAGAAAACACGCAAACCATCATAGTGATGAATGCGCAGGGTTTAGTTATGAGTAACTCAAAAAGAAAAATAGAGTACTTAGAAGAACTAACCCAAATTGAAAACAAAAGAAAATAGATATAATTGAATATAAGTGAAACCTGGTATTCCCAAGAGACTGGGAATGATGATCAAATAAAAAGGGTTTCAAACTTATAGATCAGATAGAAAAACAAAAAAATAGGCAATCAAGGGGGAACCGCAATATATGGGAAAAGACAAAAAACAAGGAAAAATATATGAGAAATATAGTAACTCAGAATGTGAACTAATAGCGGTAGAATTTGAATCTGAAAAAATTAATGAAACATAGTAATATATAGACCTCCTAATACTAAAGAGTTTGACTTAATAATTGAAAAATTGGATGATATATGTAGAAATCACCAAGGACTGGACTATTCTCTATCTGGAGACTTCAACTTTCCTTTCGTAGACTGGAAAGAACGAATAGGAGATTGTGGATGTACTTATACATATAAAAAAGAGAGTAATAGTAGTGCAGAAGATAAGAGGCAATTCGAAAAGCTATTAGATATGCTACTAGAATACAACATTCAACAAATAAATCACCTGCCAACAAGAAAGGAAAAATACTTTAGACCTAGTATTTGTGAACGAGATGAATTATGTTAAAGAAATAATAGTTTATAATGCGAGTATTTCAGACCATAATGTCATAGAATTAACAGTCCATTCCAAAGCAAGTGAAAACAGAGATAAGCAAGAAAATGAAAAAGTGGGAAGGATATGGAAAATACAACTTCTACAGTAAAAATATAAAATGGTCAGAAATAAATGAAGAATTAAACAAAGATTGGGATAATATTTTCGTAAGTGATGACATAAAGGTAAATACGGAGATATTATATAAAATATTAGAGAAAATAGTGGGATAAATATATACCGAAGAAGAAAAGTAAACATCAGTCATGCATACAAGAGACAGAAGGATCTTGTTCCAGAAAATCAGAAAGTGGAAAAAAGGTCTAGCAAAAAAAAAAAACATGGAAAGTTATAGAAACTAAAAAGTAAGATAGAAAATGCAGAACAAAAGATTATACAATCAAAGAAAATGAAAAACGGGACTTGGAAGAAAAAACCCTATTAAATATCAAGCAAAATCCCAAACTATTATACTCATATGCGAAGAAGATGAATAAAAGAAGAATAGAAATAGGCCCTCTGAGAATTGAAGGGAGATTAACGAATGAAAAAAAGGAAATTTGCAACATACTGGCAGAACGATATAAGAGAGAATTCACCCCTAGAATAGATAATGAAGATAATGATATAGAAGTAAGGGATGAAAAATAGTGAATATTTAGCTGACATAGATATTAATGAAGCTGATATTGTGCAGGCTATTAATGAAATTAAAATGGAGCTGCTGCAGGGCCTGATGGAATTCCTGCTATTTTGTTAAAGAAAGTAGTTCATTCTATCGCAAAGCCACTTGCAATATTATTAAGACAAAGTGTAGATACAGGCAAGATTTATGATGAGCAAATTAGCATATATTACCCCTACTTTCAAAAGTGGATCAAGACTAGAGGCAAGTAATTATATGGCCTGTGAGTCTAACATCACATATTATGAAAGTGTATGAAAGGGTAATGAAAGAAAAATATTATGAAACATTTATAAAAAATAATTTGTTTAATAAAGGACAACATGGTTTCGTACACCCGGAAAAAAAAAAGTACACAAACCCAACTGTTAGTCCACCGTGAGAACATATTCAAAAATATGAAAAGCGGAAATGAAACAGATGTGGTTTATTTAGACTTTGCAAAGCAAAAGCTTTTGATAAAGTAGACCATAATATATTAGCGAAGAAAAATTAGAAAACACAATATCGTGGGATAAAGTAGGAAGATGGTTAAAAGAATTTTTACACAACAGAAAACAGATAGTTATTGCAAACGACGAGAAATCGGATGAAGCCAAGGTAATATCCGGTGTGCCGCAAGGTACGGTGTTAGCTGCAATACTGTTTGTTATTATGATTGAAGACATAGACAATAATGTTAAGGATTCGGTAGTGAGTAGTTTCGCAGATGACACAAGAATAAGTAGAGAAATTACTTGTGATGAAGATAGGAACGCTCTACAAAGAGACCTTAACAAAGTATATGATTGGGCAGAGGTAAATAGGATGGTATTTAACTCTGATAAATTTGAATCAATAAATTATGGAGACAGAGAAAGAAAGCTATAATGCATATAAGGGACCTAATAATGAGACAATCACAAATAAGGAAGCAGTTAAAGACCTTGGTGTGATGATGAATAGGAACATGTTATGCAATGATCAAATAGCAACTTCTGTTGGCAAAATGTAAAGCAAAAATGGGAATGTTGTTACGGCACTTCAAAACAAGAAAAGCTGAACACATGATTATGCTTTATAAAACATATGTTCGTAGTCCACTTGAATATTGCAATATGATATGGTACCCACACTATCAAAAGGATATTGCACAAATAGAGAGTGTACAAAGGTCCTTTACAGCTAGAATAGAAGAAGTTAAAGACCTTGACTACTGGGAAAGACTACAATTCTTAAAATTATATAGTCTAGAAAGGAGAAGAGAACGCTACATGATAATTCAGGCATGGAAACAGATAGAAGGAATAGCAGAAAATATCATGGAACTAAAAATATCAGAAAGAGCAAGCAGAGGTAGATTAATAGTGCCCAAAACTATACCAGGAAAAATAAGGGAAAGCCCACAGGACTTAATCCACTACGCACCAGCATCGATAATGCAGCGTCTATTCAATGCGTTGCCAGCTCATCTGAGGAATATATCAGGAGTGAGCGTAGATGTGTTTAAGAATAAGCTCGACAAATATCTAAACTGCATCCCAGACCATCCAAGATTGGAAGATGCAAAATATACCGGAAGATGTACTAGCAACTCTCTGGTAGACATTAGAGGTGCCTCACACTGAGGGACCTGGGGCAACCCGAACAAGATGTAAGGTCTGTAAGTAAGGTAAGGTAAGGTCTCTCTCTCTCTCTCTCTCTCTCTCTCTCTCTCTCTCTCTTATACTCACACACACACAAGCATAAAATCCTCTTTGCAACAAAGGGCAGTATCTAAGGGACCAGGTATTTTATTTGTCACTTCTCACGTGATGGAGCAAATAGAAGATCTCTTTCTCAATTGCAAAGTTTCGTTCAATTGTTGCTTCGTTGGTGTCCAATTATTTTTCCTCTTTGGTGAATTTGAATCATTTTTGAGCTTTGCTCTGACAAAATTAAATAAGGATGCTGATTTTATCAGTGATAAATTTGGGAATATATTCCCTTCCAAAAGATGATGTGCAAAGGATTCAGATGGTACCTATAGCTGTTGTTCACGATGACGTTTAAGTATTTGGTTTTTAATTACAGTAGATAATATATTTTACACACACACCACACACATATATATATATATATATTTATATATATATACTTTTAGGGCATAGTTTTCTTTTATACAGTTTTCGTTAAAAGCAATTGCTTTAGGGAATTCAATAAGTTTCTTGCAGTTGGTTTTTTTTACCAGAAACTGACGAACGAAAATCGTAAAAAAAGAAAAAAAAATCAGACGCCATTAAGATATCTGCAAGAAACTCATTGATGCCATTAAAGCAATTGCTTTTAACGAAATTATATATAATATAAATGTATATATATATAACCTCAGAAAATGTGAGCTGTGAATAGAAAATGGTTGAGTCAATGATAAGATATTCACATCATAAAAAATAGTCGAGTCTTTGATTAGAGATATCGCATTCTCATCATTACGAAGATAAGGAAACATTCTCGGTTCCAAAATTGGCTGATTCTTCGTTCGAAGTCACAAACACACACACACACACGCACACACACACACACACACACACACAACACACACACACATATATAAATATATATATATATATATATATATATATATATATATATATATATTGTCTGGTTAAGTGGCTTTGTTGGAGCAAGCGTATTCCGCTTGTTTCTTAGTATTGATTGTTTACCTGATAACCAGTAACCTGTTCTTCTTTTTTGGGGGGTCAAGTGAGTTGACGTGTGTCGGACGATGTCTGATTTTAGTCTCAGTCAGTCAGTAGAGGGGCAGTCAGGTATGATTTACCTGTGGACCAGTATGTGGCAGCGTCAGGTACTGGATACCTGTTTATTTGGTTTGAAGCCGTCGGACGGAGCATGACTTCGAGTTGGAGGTCGGCAGCCTTTGGCCAGCATTGGCGTGTTTTCATCGTCGAGAGGACGACATGTCGAGTGCGAATCACTGGGCAGCAGCATTGGCGTGTTTTCGTCGTCGAGAGGGGTCGAGTGTGACCTCATTGGGCAGCAGTATTGGTGTGTGTTCGTCGCCGAGAGGACGACATGTCGAGCGTGACGTCATTGGCTAGCATTAGGGTGTTTTTGTCGTATGGAGAACGACGTCATGTGGAGTGTGGCTTCAGTGGGCATCCTTGGTGTACTTCTGTCAGCTGGAAAGCGACGTGGCAGCGTGGAGCTGTGTTGATGACCTAGTGTATATGATAGTCTGTTGTTGCTGTGTCGTAAGCTGTTATACCTCCTTAAGGTGGAGGTATATGCTGAACCTTTGTAGGTTGACATAATGATGCCTCCTTTTGCCTAATTCTCAGAATTGTTTAATAGTCGCGCATTTAAGTAAAGTAATGTTTGACTGTTCACTTGCGATGTTTATCATTTCATATTTTGAATGATGATTTTAGTGCTGGTCGTTAACTTTGTATTTGTTTGATTTAGATGCTTGAGTATCTTAATAATTTGGAGTAATGCTGCTTGTTCATTTGAATGTGTTTAATTTTGTGCCTGATTATTTATTTAAATAACTTTGCATATAATGATGTAAATGTTCTGTTATTTAACTTTGAAGTAATATTAATACTGGTACAGACTCATTTTGAGTATTCAATTTTTTATTTATGCACTATTATGTTGCTTTTAAATAACTCTATGTATTCACTTATGGATGATCTGATTTCAAGGGTATTGACTGACGTACTGACTCATTTGTATAAAGGTGTAAATACGTAACTGTAATAAATTAGTTTAAGGTTCCTTTATTTTGTTTGTTTAGTTCCTCCCTCCGTTGCTGGGCTCAACCTCTGCCAGTTTTTCCAGTCCCGAATGTTCTTACTGTACTAAATAACCTGATGTACCATTGACAGTTCATAACAATATGTATATATATATATATATATATATATATATATATATATATATATATATATATATATATCTTTTTTTTACGAATGTGTCCTTATAACCAGGCCGAGTTCTGTTTTTATCTTTCCGCATATATAAATGCTAGGCTTTCTCTCTCTCTCTCTCTCTCTCTCTCTCTCTCAACCCGTGTTCCCTTCGCCATTCATCACAATAATTATGTGGCTGAATAATCCTCTCATTATTTGTGTCACTTATTTAATGGTCTCACTTCTGTGTCCTATTTAACACCTTTATTTTTTTAGGTGTCCTAATTCCTAGCTTTATTGATATACTCATTTACTATTCCTCTTATCTTCAACTTTCTACTCAGCCCGAGGTTCTCTTACGTACGTATGTATAGGAGAAGCAAAGGTTAAAGGTCATCCAATCATGAATAGGGGCTTGACCTTTGACCTTTTGGGAATAAATGGAGGAAAGGAATGAAGGACGATGGGGTGGCCGGGGTTGGGGGGTGGGGGCTAGTTGTGGGGTTCTTGTTGTTCCCATGGTAGAGTCCGTGGTAGCGGAGTGACCTTGTTTTTTTTTTTTTTTTTTTTTTTTTATCTAGTGACCTGATGTTTTCTTTGACATTCTGAAGTTCAGGCTGTTTATATACTATATAATATAGATATACATAATGATATATATATATATATATATAGATATATTATAAGATATATATATTACATACATATATCTATATATATATATATTATATATACATATATATATATAAATTATATTATATTATTTATATATATATATA
>NC_061091.1:79378322-79380822 GCF_015104395.2 Macrobrachium nipponense | reverse complement strand
GTGTAAGTTTTCCTTATGCTTTGGAAGGCACAATTATAATGGGGACACAGAGATTATTATTTTTTTTTTAATTGAGATTTGATTGGTGTTGGGGAGATTACTTTAAAATGGTGCTGAGTGATGGTGATTGCCGAGTGGTGCTGAATGGTGATGCCCGGTGGTGCTGACTGGTAATGGGTGCTGAATGATGATGATACCCGGGAGTGGTAATGGGGTTGTATATGCCAGGTGATGTGTGGTGTTGATTATGGGTGTGGCAATATTGGTGTACACTGGGGGATTGGCAATATTAATGCCCTTACTTGAGATATTTTACGGGAGAGGTACTTAAGTAGAATGATCATTATTTGAGATATTTCATGGGAGATTATTTTATAGTTGTTACAGATAATTATATTATGGAGAATTATTACAAACAATTATGGGAGAAGTTTTGTGGTTAATTATTTATTGAGTTTCTATGACTTTGGAGAATGTGTCAGTGGTTCATGGGTGATGAATCTGGCTGAACTTTGGTGAATTGTGCTGAATTTTGCTGAATTTTTGGTGAATTGTGCTGAATTGTGCTGAATTTTTGGAGAATTGTTCTAAATTTGGCTAAACTTTTGGTAAATTTTGTGCTGAATTTTTGGTGAATGGGCAAGCATTAAAATTGATGTTTTTTATACTAATATTGGTGATTTTTTTAATATACTAACATGGGTGTTGTAATGCTATCAAGGGTGTGTGGTTTGGGAGGAACTAACGACACATCTGTTGTTTTTCTGTTTTTTCATGAGTTCAGCAAAAAATTGCTTGACATCTACGTGAGTCACGGGGGATAGTTAACAGTGCCGTTGATTTTTCTTTTTTCCTTTTTTGGAAGTTAGCCATCGCTGACGTAAGTCTTTTTTTTTTTTTTTTATCATGGGCGAGTTTGAATTCATTTTTCTCTCCAGTTTGTGTGAATTTTTTTTTTAAGATCTCAGTTCGTGACTTGGAGTCATTGAATGTGTTTATAATTTCAGCTGTTTGATGCTGCAGAGAGATTTATGGGAGAATTTTTTCATTTTTTTTGAATGCATACGTAATGGCACTACATTTTTCTTTCTGGATATTTGTGTTCCAGAAATTGTGAGTTTCTTGCACAATACCTTTGTTGTATTTGTGACAACTTTGCCAGAGATAGGAAACTTGGCTAAGTTTCTAGTGGCCTATGTCGTAGTGCATATGGAGAAGTCTTTGCTTAGACACTGAATTCGATTTGGTTGGAACGGAGTTATGGCACACTGGTGATTTTTCTGGAATTTCCTGAGCAATTTTATTTGCTGAGTTTTTTTTTGCCCTTTTTAGCAGTTATGCTAAACACAGAGAGTTTATAGTTTTTGACTATAACATTGAGTTATTTTCCTGGAGAATTGGAGATATAATTTGAGATATAATTTTGGAGGTATATTTTTGGCCATTTGATATTTTTTAAATTTTTTGGAGATATTCCACAGTTTAGGCCTATGGTGGTGAGAGCTATGTTTAGTTTAATTACTTTGCAGCCATTTTTGTTGCAAATGGAGACACCTTTATGAGGAGACATGGGCAATATTTATGAGTGTGTCAGCTGGGCACTTTGAGTGTATTTTTTTGGAGATGGAGTTACATATTTTATTATCCTGTTTGGAGATATATTTTTTGGAGACTTGTTTTATTCCACATGGAGTTATTAGTGAAATAGAGGTATGTATTTTTTTATTTGCCGAAACAGAGGCCGAAACAGAGGTGAATATTTTTTTGTTACTGGAATGGAGAACACACTAGTGAGCACACAAAATTGTAAAGACAAAGTCAAAAGATTAAATGAAATAGAACATCTTTACAAAATATCAAAACAGAGTAAGCACAACTTTGGCTAAAGCATATTGACTCTTACCCATTAGAGCTTGGAATGTCACACACAGAAACAAATATAACTTTCGCAGAGCTATCCTTGCATTCTGCCTTTTCTCCCCAGAGCTGTCCGCCATTGTTCTGCCTAGTTACCTTCCGTTAAGACGAAGAAGGCGCAACACCTTACAGACAAATCTCCACCCTCCGTCCACACCAGAAACTACTTTCAACTAGTTTCAAAGTCACCTTCTCTCGAACTCACATACCCACAGGACGACCATTGACCTGCTTCGTAAGCATCTTAATGTCACACCATCCTAGAAAAGAGTTATCAGCTTTCTTAAGCTGTCGCTCGGACTCTGTCTCCATGGGAAGTTAAATATAATGAATCTGTACATTCCTCCTTTTAACACACATATATATATATTAATATATATATATATATATATATATATATATATATATATATATATATATAATATCCAGTGTATTGTATTGACTCTACTTTGTATATTTCCATGTGATAATGACCCCTGAGCTCAAAAGAAGAGATATTATTATTATTATTATTATTATTATTATTAATTATTATTATTATTATTTTATTATTATTATTATATACATCATCATCATCATCATC